>NC_092062.1:23300000-23600000 GCF_039877785.1 Chaetodon trifascialis | reverse complement strand
GCTTTAAGGAGATATTTCTTGTTCATCATCATTGTGAAAAACATTGAGAACAATCGTGAATAGCACACTTTACCCCTTTTATCACAAGGGGTTGTGTTTATTTCTTGCTACAGTGTAAAACTGTGGGGCTCCTTTCTCTTGACTTATCTCTGCTGTGTGCAATGTGAAACCTTCTGTATCTCCCCTACAAATGGATTGGTACCCTGGGAGTTTAGACAAGCAGTTAAAATCAGACTCCGACCTCTGACCTCTGGGTAAATAGAGTAAGTTAACAACCATCCTCAAGACAGATAAGACAGGTCGACTGATAAGCAAGTTAGTGGGTTTTGGGAAAAGGAAAGTCTCCTGGCATGATTAGCTTGGAGAGGTCATACAGAAGTCAACTCTTCCCAGCCAGCCTTGAAGGGGTTACTTAACAAAGCATTCACACGTATCCTATGGAAGGTTATCTGATTGACTGGAGGAGGCACAGCTAAAGTGCTGCCAGCCCACTCAGATAGTGTAAATTAAAGGAGACCGCTGAGACCAGCCCAGCCCAATTCAGCCTCCACCCATTGCCTCCTTTCTCCCTGATAAGAGGTGCTGACCACACGTCCAGTGGAGTGAGAGAGCTTTGGGAGCTGAAGCAGATGGTTGACTGCTGCTGCATGAATGTTTCTATCAGCCCATGTGAAAAAAAGGGAACAGCTGAAAAAAAAAACAGAGCCAGATGCACCATGTGCAGACTTTTCATGCCACATTTTTGAGATCTCTCACCTCAGTTGTCTCTGATTATGTGACGTCTGCTCTTTCTGGACTAGACGAAAAGCATAAAAAGTGAAAGGATGCAGCAAGGTGGCAACTAATTAATCACTGCAAGGTTGTCCAATATTGTGCAGCTGCACAGGAAAGCCATACCCGGTCACTCCTGTGCTGTCTCAACTCAAAGTGCTGCATCAGCTCCTCTTTGGCAGCAGTTCATTGAATGCAAGCTGAAAACATGACAGTACAAGGATGGATGTGGATATTTAGCTTCATCCAGGACTGATAATGACACACACACTGTAACAAGATATGGATATTAGTGTAAAAAACAGTCAACATCATGTGTAAAATAGCTTTACCAAGGTGCAACTCATTCACTTTCACCAATTTAACCCAGTTTATCAAAATGCAAACAATCACACAAGCAACTCGTATTTCATGTGAAGTAAAAACTTACTAGAGCTGCTGTGATGGAAACCAGATATCAAACTTTATAGCACATGGAAGTTTTCCCAAACACACTCACCTCTAAACAAGCCTGCCAAACTTACATTTGCAGAGAGATGCAGAGGATTACAACTGTAGGCACTCAACTAGTTCATCCATTGTAAAAGTTCAGTGACAGTGGAGCTGTGGTCAGTGGGATTCCTATGGGACTCTACATACACTGTCAAACTGTCAAACTCACCAGTCTGTGATGACAAGAAAGATGCCTCTGAAACTGCTCAGTCCAAACAGAAAGCTTCAGGCAAACTGCAGATTTCAGCCCTCTTTCCCTCCAAATTAAAAAAACAAAACAAAGCACAGCATTACAAGCAGTCCTCCCTGTTTCAGTTGATTCCCTGTTGCTGCTGTGGTCAAGTCCTGAAGAGTGTGTGTGTCTGCCTGAGCGTGTGTGCACAGAGTCTGGGGAAGAGGTGGTAACTTCCTCTCAAAGTTGGAGGCGAAGTGAGTAACAGAGTTTTCTCTCTCCCGGCTCCAATCCACAAGAAGCAGGAAAAGCTGTCATACTATCCCCCTTTTCAGATGGAAAAAAAAGAGGAACAGCCTAAAAAGGGCAAGCTCAGAGAAGAGGGGAGGGAGGAAAGCAGCGGTTGTGTGTGTGTGTGTGTGTGTGTGTGTGTGTGTGTGTGTGTGGTGGGGTGTGATGTGGTGCTGGTGGTAGAGGCTTGCCCTCTGTTGTTAAGGAAACAAGCAGAAAGAAACTCCAGGCAAATTAGCTCAAGTTTTTCCATGCATGGTCCAATGTGACAGGAAAACAGCAACAACAAAGACACAGTACTGTGCAGCGCTGGTGCGTAGCTGTGTGTGCTCTCACAAGCTGCTTTGTCAGTCTTATTTGTTTTCGTGCAGAGAGTTTGATGAAAAGATTGATACCATTCTCACATTAGTATGCTAAATATGAAGCTAAAGTTTACAGTCTTTAGGATAAGCTAGGCTAACTGGCTGCTGGTTTTAGCTCTAAATTATGCTGGATTTGAGTAGTTTTGAACTTTGGTTTCACAAAATGTCAAGCTGTTCCTTTAAAATGGATATTTTATCATGCATACATTTAGAAGTACATTAATTCTGCATCTGTTTAGTGCAGATAAAAGATAAAGCCTTTAAAGTAAGGAAACATGTTTATCCTCCTAGTGATATTATTCATGACTTTACATATTCAACACCCACTCTCAAAGTGTTTTCATGCAGTATAAAGTACAATGTGCTGACAGAAAGTGTCAGAAGAACTTCTCCAGGATGTCAGACTTTGCAAGTGTACTGCGAAATGTCTCAATGCTGGTCCTCCGCTTACAATATAATGGAGAATCTCCAAAGTTTTATGTCACTTTATATTTTGAATGTCTGTTCAGAAGTGTTGTGAGCATTTGCAACTTATTACCGGAGTCACGTTCCTCCCAGAGCAGCAGCGCGCAGATATAATGAAAAGGCTATATGGCTCTGGTGAAAGCTGCCTCACACAAAACATGGTAAACATGTAATCACAATAATATGTCAACTGAAGGAGTTGACATACTAATTGCTAACAGCTGCGAGCGACAGGAAAAAAAACTCATCTGGTAGATTGCATCAATGATCGACCACACAACTGTTTCAACATTGGCGAATAACGCTGTTTTATATGTCACATGCATTTCAGTTCACAGCACACACTCTGAACTCGTGCTTGTCATAATTTTGGAAGCAGCTTTACTACCAACATTTCCTCAACTGTAAGAGGTGTACAACATCTCAGTGGGCGTAGCTGTAAATCCTCGTTGCCACCAAGCTCCATCTTGACCAAATTTTATTAAACCCATACGCTCGGGAGGGCATAGTGACATTTTTCATTAGCGTTACCCCTACTCTTCATCAGAAAATAGGGAAGAAAAGCTGAGAGTGGTGAAATCAAGTGTTCATTTTATTCTTTCAGAGGGTCAGCGTTAGAGCAGAGCTGTTATTGTGCTACACCCTGCTGGGACTTGAAAGAACATTGCGGTCTCTATCCAGCATATTTGACTCATTAACCCGCTCGCTAACCTGAGCAGGGTGCATACGAGTGGCTGCAAAACCCTGTGATAGGCTCACTTTAGTTGAAATTGCATATTGCACTCACTGGGCTTCCAGGCTCATCACTCCAAATCAAACATCCTTCCACTGCCTCTTTCTTAAATTTCTGCTTGTCCTTATCTCATTCAAAAAAAAAAATCCTGGATGCAAACAAAACAGAAAGGAAAGCAGAAGGCACCTCTCCAATGTCTCTCACTGTCAACTCAATCAATAAAGATGGAGTGTAGGAGTTGGAGCAGGAGTTTGGGGGAAAGGCTGAGTCCCTTTAGTGCCAGGATTTAAATGTTTCTCTGAGCTGCATCAGTGATCACATTCCTGCCTGGATCTCCTCATGGCTGGCAGATGTCCACCTGTCCCTGGGGCTGATTTATACTCCAGCACTGGGTTGGTCTGAGCAGGGTGGATAAGTTAGGGGTATATGCAGAGAGACAGAAGGAAGGAAGAAAAGAAGAAAGCAAGAGAGAGGAGGTGAAAATGAGGCTTAAAGAGAAATGAGAGCAGTAATTACAGGGCACCTATGGCTTTCAAGGCAGACTTTTCCTGGATCATGTCAGACAAACCTGAGCATGCCAGTGTGCTGTTCAGGGTAAATACACGGTATATCACGGTAATCTGCTGCAGAGGCGGAAGCAGGGAGGGATATGTGACTGACGGCTGGGAAGGGTCTGTCTGCAGGTGGGAAAGGATGAAACGGCAGTGAAGGTGTGTGTGTGGAGACAGAGGGGGGTGGGGAGATTCAAACAAGATAGCACTCGCTCTCAAAGCTCGCTGGCGGGGTGAAGCGAGGCGATGTGCTCCAAACAGGAACAAAAGCTAACTACCGTCTTTAACCTAGATTAATATTTGCAGTGTGTTTCATGAGAGTCGCCTCACCCACTCATTTTCCAAAGGTTGCCACACAGAGCCTTTGTTGGTGATCTGCACAGTAGGGAGGCTGTGCGAATGAATGGTGCATGGAAACCTCTGTGATGTTTGGTTGGTAAGGGCAGATCACAAAGCAACCAAAATCCAGAGAAGAAACATTGCACTTTGGACTGCGTCAACACTCTGAAAATACGAACATAAGACAATCCACTGAGAAGAAAGCAAGTGTTTTTTTCCTCATGAAAGCCATTAATCTGATAATTGACATGGAAGAGTAATAATTAAAGTTTAGTCTTTCTTGTACAACCTCAGAGAGAAAAAACCCCACCACCCATGGATGACTCACTGAACACTGAAATTAATATCCTATGAGGGCGCCCTGAAAGAATTAGCATTGTTCTTTCTTTAATCAAAAACATGCTGAGATATCAAACTGCGAACACATGCTGCTAAGAACCTAAGCCTGCATCAAGTGACAATGCTGACGAAAAAATAACATGGAAAAGCAGACAGAATGAGTGAAGGTGAGAGGAGGGAAAACATTTTCTCTGTCAGTCTTTTTTAATGGGGGTTATCATCAAGCTTGTCGAGGTATAAACACTTTGGCATTCGCAAACTGCTTATTGAACCTTCTTTGGCAAACCTGCAGATGGATTTGGTCTAGGTTGTTACCTTCAGGTTCACTCCACACCCTCTTTTCCAGTGCATGAAAACACATGTCTCTGTCTTTGGCTCCTGGTGCCCCCCCATAAAAAACGTGCACTAGAGGCATCTGCCAGCAGTAGCTTCTTTATGGGACAGGTGGGATCCAAGAGCAGGGAGCTCCTGTGCACGGGGCTTGTGTTGTGATCATAAGTCTGATCTCCTTCCTGCTGTGATTTTCCAGTCCCTCGGCATGCGTAAATAATAAATCACATGCACATATACAGGCACATAGAAACACACTATCACACATGTATAGAGACATATAAGCACATACTGTTACGGTACATACTGACCGACTGTTGACTCATAGGGCTTGTTAATGAGGGAAAGTGCCAGTTGTTCTGACTGCTTGAGTTCATTAGCTTTGTTACCAACAGGACAATGAGTTCATTGCGATGCATTTGCACCATGAACTCCTGTCTCATAACTGTCTGCAAACTGTTCTATTGTGGAGCAATTAAAACATCCAATGGACGAGGTTAAATTAAGATGGATGGTGCATCACAGCTAATAAACTACTATGGCTTCCTGTTCTGGCAAAACTTGCTATTGGTCGACTATAAACTATAAATACATAACTTTAAATATAACTATATAATTTCACATGAAGAAATCATGTATTTACTTTATTTGCTGCTAAACGTTTCAAATATTAAACACCAGTAGTTTCACACTATATCATATTATCTAATATCTCAGCTTTTGGAAACATGTCAAGAAACAGGGTTTAATACCTCCCTTCCGGCACACCCATGGTTAATAGAAAGGATATTGAGGGAGAGGTCTGCCTAGTATTAGGCGGGAAGTACGGGACAGGAAATGGCCCAGGGTTTCACAGAGATGGTCCATCCAGGGAGCAGGAAGTGATCCAAACACCACGAGGGCTGGGATAAGGCCCTAGTGTTCACTTTGCAACTCCACCCCACTCTTTGTTCCTCCACACAGAGGGGTTGACAGAGGTTGAAGGAGTGGAGGAGGAATGGAAGGATTGCAGAATTTGAGGAGAAGTTTAAGGGGTGAGATTACATAAACATATCAACACTACGGCAGCTCGTTGTGGCTCTCCCTACTGTACCTCAGTTCATGACAGTGAGTTGCCAAAAGTCATGAGGATTCGAGCACTTTAGGTGAACCTTTCACATTCCTCCTGCTCAGCTTATCATGATGATGATCCTCGTGTCAAGTTAGGTGGTATTAAAAAGAGTGAGGTTTCATTTATTTAAAATGCTGAGCATTCCTTCCAAAATAGGAGACAGCGTGTCTGCAGCTGCGTGCTCTTATGCTCTCGTATTATTTACTTGTGGCCCTTTTCTGCCAATGCACACGTCACACGATTTTTGCAATGCTAGCAGCTTAGCTTTAGTGTTAGCAATAGTGATTCTGCGTTCCAGACAACGGCTGGATAGACTGCCATTACATTTTGTACAGACATTCATGGTCCCCAGAGGATGACTCCTGCATTGACTTTGGTGATTACTTTTCCTCTAGCGCCACCAGCAGGTTGCATTTGTGGTTAGTAGAAGGGGTGAAATGTCTTAGCAGCAGGAAAGATTACACTGATGCAGTCACTCATGACCTTTGGTGATCTTGTCCTCATGTAAAAAAATTAAATTGTCCAATAATTTGGTGTATGACCAAATAACTTAATGATTAACATTAAGGACTGTGTTTTGAGAAAGAACTAATAAAAGGGTGTTTGGAGACTCAATGAAAAGTAGAAGTGGGGGTGCCAACGCAGCACTCAGCTCCTCCTGTTGAGTTGTTGAACCAGGCTTAACTTTTGCTGCAATACAACACCACATCATCTGCCAAAGTGCTGCTTTGGTCTGTTACAGTGCATACATGCATGCCAGTAAACATTCCTGGTAGATTACTTTATAATAGAACGCCTTATTTCTACTGTTTACTGACTAAAAGATAAAATAGTTGCTGCCGTGATAACTTTCCAGGGTTGTACAATCCTGTATGTGAGTATTACAAACCATTGTGCAGCACTTTGGCAGATGATAAGCCTTTAAACACATTAATCTGTTACTCAAACTGGATGTCATGGATCATATTTCAAGGTCTCTGCAGTATACAACAACACAACAAAGCCCCTTGCATTGTTTTAGGGCAGGGCTGTTTTCGATCTGAATGCCTGTTTAGTCTCGTTAAATATAGCGAAGCATAAATGCGACATGAAAACATTACATAAGTGCATATGTTGATCCAACAGAGGACTGGCACATATCACTTAAACAATGTTTCTATTGCTGAAGCTGTGCACATCTGAACAACATTACAAAGACCGTGCAGGAGGGCACAACTGAAACAGCTCTTTTACAAACCCCGTCGTCTTTTGCATATTTAAGAATAGCTCTTTGTGTGCATGCAAGTATGTACTACATGGAAACTATGTGACCGGCCAACTTCCTTCAACAGCCTTGAAATGCTGGATTTAGAGGATACAGTGGTAAAGCCCCGCAGTGAATTCCTCTATAAAGATAAGGTCCAAAACAACAGGTTTATTAACAGCCAGTCCGATTAATTCACTGTCAGTCAGCCGAGACCACAGAGAGAGTCACATCCAGCAGAGAGAAAAATGGTCAGCTGCACTCCTAAATAATGAATAATTATTTCCACCTCTGGCCACTTCTGCAGCAGCACCACTCCTAGCAACACCAAAAAACCCCTTCTGTTTACACATCAGGCATAATGATGGGCTTTCTTTTTCAGGCAACTGTAAAAGATGCTAAGTATATACCTCAAAATAAATGTGAACAATGTTACACTGTGTTTATGGCTTCCTTCATAAAATTGCTGAAACCTGATTGGTGACGCTCGTTCGCTGAAAAACTACTTTCCATTTTTGAGATGGAGAGCAAAAACACTGGAGCTGTTCAAGTTCTATTGGCTTTTAAGTCATGAATAAAATCCATCAAGAACATAAAACATTTTACAACAATGCACCATCATGTCAAAAAGAGGTGAAAGAGTTGTGTGGTTGCTGTGGTCATCCAGGCTGACGTACATCCTCCTTATAAAGGCTTTGAAATGACTGGAGGAAATGATCTAAAATGCTTGCACTAAGAAGTATTCACAAAACTTTTACATTTCACATGACACATAACACTTTGCAGTAGCTCTGCTGGACGTCACTGAAATGAAAAAGTTGAGCTGCTAAGGCAGGAAAATTGCAGCCAGCATGTTTGGAAGATTACAGCTGTTTTTACAGAACAGCAGAGAATATTATGGGGCACAACCACGGCCACTAACACTTACACAGTATCAGATTTGAGGCTGACACTAAAAACAGCAAGAGTAGTGATTATGGTTTGATAAAGGCATCAGTCCCAGAGCAAGCTGGAGCCAGCTTGCTTGTCTCTCCTGCACACACACACACACACACACACAGACACACGCACACACACATATGGAGAGTCACAGTGATACAGAGGAATAGAGACAGCAGCTGTTGACTGTCAAAATGACAATGTCGATGGTTGGTCGCCACACTCAGAATATTCAGCTTCTTTGGCCCCAGCCTGCGATCCGTAGCCCTGCCGCCACCCTCGACCTGGCCTCCAGCCCTGCATTGCTTGTTTGTTAGCTCTAGCATTACAAAACAGACACTTTCCAAACACTTTGATGGATGGATTCTTAAGAAAAATAGAAAAACAATGACAAATCTATCAGTGTAGGCCAAGGAAGAAAAACAGAGAAAAAAGAAAAATGGACCAGAGCTCAGGTTTCTCTGCTGGCCTTTGACATCTTGTATCTTAAATTAATTCAATTCATGCGGCATCAGATCACACAGGGAGTTCATCAACAGCCTGACGCACATGCGTTTTCTTCTTCTAAGCTTAACATTGATATGTTGACAGCATTGACTGGATTCTCAGTTCAGGACGTGAAAATGGCTCCACCTCTCCCACATGAAAACATCAGAATCTCCTGCAGGTTTTAGATATAGCATTACACAAAACATTGCATCTTCACTCTTTCCACGCCCTCACACTCTTGTCCCCACTGAAGTCCAGGCACCAGGCGCTGTTGAATGCCACACATTTGGCGAGCAGAAGCTCCAAACTGCAGTGTGGGTGCTGCAGGGCTTTTCAGAGCTACCAATTTGGTTTACACATGAACAATTCAGACCAACTTACAAGACTGCAACTGCTGTACTTAGCTGTTTCTGGTCCACAGTGGATAAACACACTGGAAGCAACTTATGAGAAAGAAAAGAAGAGAAAATGAGTGAGAACAGTTCAGACGCCTCTCGTGTCTTCATCAATATGGAAATGACCTACACGTTTAATCAACTAATGAGGTCTTTGCGCATAATATTTATTTATTATTGATTTTATAGTCTACTTTCACTCATTTCAAACTATTCTCCCGCTTGTGTACCACAGACAGATTGGGATTGATTTATAGGAAGGTATATATGTGAGTAACATGATTTTGTTTAACTGATAATTATGTCAAAGTGTTATTAGTAAAACCTACAAAAGCACAGTACTTACATTGTCCTGTGGGCATTGGTTCACTGCATAAGATCTTGTGCTTTTATCAGGTCCTTCATGCGGGGACCAACTTACTTTATCTAAGGTCAGGATCAAAGGATTTTATATTTTATGGAGCCCATTGGAAGAGCAGTGCCGCCCAGTTCACAGTTTCTGGAAAAGAAAAAACTTGTTTGGTTTCACAATCAAAGAGTCACATGTTTAAGTGCAATGACCCTCATGGAGGCTCCGGCCTAAAATAATGTAAGCGTGTCATTAATTCATTCTGGCAAATGTCTTTGTAGCTGTGAGGGTCTCATGATGATGCACAGCTAATGGCACAAACAGACCTCTAATGACTGATTCTTTCTTCTTGCAGAAAGAAAGGAACATGGATTTTCTCTTGCGTAGCTCTGTGCACAAGGGGGTCAGTCAGTTCATTTTGAAGCAAGCTATGACAGAAGGAAAAATGATGGTAGCAAGATTTTTAACATGCCTCACTATGAAAACAGACAATATTTCTATCCTCAGTCACCCTGCCAGTCGAGCCCTCTGGCCCATAGTCACTCCCCTGGGGTTCAACTTGCCAGTTAGGTGCCAAATAAATCCACGCAAACCCTTCCCCTGTGAGCCTGAGCCTCCACGGTACACATCCCCAAGTTCCCCAAAGGATGCCCAGCCTCACAGTCATCCCCATTATAAAAACATCTACTCCTGTCCTTGCATGCACTACATACACTCAAACGGTATTAGACTTTTTAGACTTGAGCTTGAACTATCCCACAGACATGAGCTAAAAATACAAGCCCTCACTGGTATTCATGAGTGCTGAGAACAAGTTGAAGTGAAACGCCAAGCGGAGATGTGGGGGTAGGCCGGCTATTCGGTTGTAGACCACAAACAAGACAGCACTCTCAAAAGACTGCACATAATGACATAGAAACTGGCATTAATAGTATGTCAACAAGCCGTTTCCATTCATGCCTTTCCAACAGTGAAGGGCTGAAGATGCCACATGCATCAGGCTGCAAAACGCATTGCAAAATGCATGCAAAAAAATGCTGTGTGTTTGTGGGTCTGAATCTGTGTGTGGAGATTTTTTTCAGCAGTGCAAACCCAAGGTGTGGCTATTTACAGCTCGGTTTACACACTTGCATGTGCATACCATTTATATGTATGAGTGTGTGTGTGTGTGTGTGTGTGTGTGTGTGTGTGTGTGTGTGTGTCTGTGTACAGTGTGTGTCCAATGATGCAGGCCAGAGCCATTAGATGCTGTCTTCTTCTCCTCCCTCTCATTAAGGTGGAGCTCAGAGGAGTGTGCTGGAGGAGTGTAATCGAGATAATAACACGGTTGCACAGACAGCTGCTGATGGGGACGCAGAGCTGAGCCAGGTTGGAAATCAACACTGCTGAAAGTCAGAGTGCAGGTTTGCTTGACGCCACATTCTGAGGACAGGAACCGACAGGCCGGGAGACGGGAGCGAGAGCAGATGTGAAAGGTGGATGAAGCAGTGCATCATCTGCATCACTTTTTGTGCACACGTAAAGGACTATTCCACAGAAAAACATGCTGGATTTGTTGCTGCCTGTAGGCTCGAAGTTGGCTCTGACAAATCTCTAGCTTTCTCCTGAGGATGGCAGCTGAATCCCAATAATGACGAAGACTCACAGCAAAAGCACACGTTAAAACCTCTCAAACCCTTCACAATGCTCCTCTCTGCCGTTCATCCACATCTCCAGTATGTTCTAAACACTCCACAACATGTAGTTTCACCACAATAGAGCTAAACACATCGCTTCCATGTCACGCTATCACCCCTTCATAGCTTCAAAGCTTTGTGAGAAGCACCATACTGCTCAATTTATCCTCACTGCAAAGGCTTGTTTAGAACATACTGAACATTTCGGTCAACAGCCGAGAACTGTTAGGCTGCTAATTCAGTAAAGTCAGACAAAAAAAAATTATATGTTGCTCGTTAGGCTTGATTTTTAGCCGTTTTATCCATTTGCACACCAGTAAAGCAGTTTGATCTGATCCCATGCTGTTTAACCCTGAGAGTGTTAGCTGTTCTCCTAGCATCCGTATTCAATGAGTTGAATTTCAAATGACAAGACTTGAACTCATGATTAGAAGCTCTGAATGTGATAATAATAATAATTTTTATTATATATTGCACATGTATTTATACTTTTTTTTTTTTCAACAATATCTTTATTGAATTTTCAGAAAAACAAAGAGCTAACAGTGTGACACAGTAGTGACAGTATGTCAACATGTAGTGTAAATTCTTGTAGGACAGGGACAATCATTAAAGCAAAAAATATTAAAACAGTGGATTAAATTATTCCCCTATTGTACACATATGGTCACTATAACAATACAAACAGGATGAGACAAAAAAAAACCCAGGAAAAAACAAACAGGCAAAGAAACAAAACAAAAACATGGCGGATAATAGGATGTTTCAGTAAAGGTATAAGATCATGAGTTCACACAAATATTATAGAAGGTATATTTATTCTGTTCCAGGTTCATTCAGTAGATGAGATAGATCATTGTTTTTAGTGTATTGGATAAAATGACCCCACACTTTTTGAAATATCTCCTGTTTGTCCTTAAGAATGTAAGAAATTTTTTCCAGAGGTAAGCAAGAAGATAATTCCCTAAACCACATGGCAATGCCTGGTATTTATACTTTTTAACTATTTTCAAGCCTGTGTTGAGCCTGCTGCAATAGAAATTTTGCTCGGTGTACACCTGCTGTTTACTGAATGACAATAGTTTGTCAATGTCTATGTCTATAACTAGACAACTGAAAGATATACTATCCAGGAATTGTTGGTTCCTGTCTGTGTACAAACAGTTTTCAGCACTGTGTCCAACAGTTTCCTGCTGGATGTGTGCTGCTTACAGTCTGGTACCTGGTCGGCTACACACCCACTGCCCAAAGGCCGCAAGCCAGAAATGTCCTGCGCACACCAAACTAACGAGAAGTTAACAAAATACGGGCAGAGGGCAGAGTCCCTGCAGATAAGTACACACTCCTAATGGGTCAGAAGTGATGATTGAGAGGGATTACTTTTGGATGAGTGCTTTTTTTTTTTTAGGAAAATCCTGCATTATACACCATTAAGTTCACCTGGCCTGACAAACCTTTCTAAGTACACTGAGTGAATGACAAAAGATGAGTTGGTTAAGTTTAATTTCAGATGTAATCTTACAATGACAGTTGCTGTCCATTGCCAAAGAGCAAGCTATGAACTTCTCAAAGACACCTTTCAAGCCTCCAGATTTTCAGTGCTGTATTCCTTTAAGGGGAAGGCACATGTACACATGCACTCATGCACACCAGCAGCACAACCTTGCAAACACCCACCAACAACATAATAATTACAGCAGTCCACAGCCACATCAGTTGGTACACACCGCTCACTTTTTTTCCTCTGAATCACCCGGGCATCCGCTTCCTGTTTGCCCCCACCCCAGAAGCTTAAGCCCCATGTAATCGTTCAACACCATTGCACTTCCTTTGCTCTGTCCCATCCTGCCATCCCCCTCTGCGGGGAACTGTTGACTCATGGTTGACTAAATCAACAGTTTCGGGTTAGAGGCATCCATCTGGACTGTGGTCACTGCTGTGGCTTGCTGGTCATTTACCTCTTCACCGGAACAAACCCCTGCAGCTATAGTCAACACACACTGACACTTGTGATAACAAGCTGAGCTGCTTTTCATTGGAACACAAGCACTTTGACACCATCGCACAGTCGGTGGAGCAAAAATGGTGTCAAAAAGTGAATGAGCAGCTTGTATTTGTGCCAGAACAAGTTTGTCACAAGGTCTGTTTTCAAGCCCAGAGGGGTTGTTGGGGAGCAGATATCCTTCCACACTCTGTTCCCAGAGAGCTTCTTTAGCCTGCAGATAAGTGCGACCTTCCTTTCTTCATCAAAAAAAAAAAAAAAAAGTGGGAAATTTTGTTTGATTGCAAGCCATTGGAGTGGAGTGAAGTAGCTCCCAAAAATTTTCATCTGTCAGCATCTTGTCTTGATCTTCCATGCATGCATTCGCACCTTTTGAGTCAGCAGCTAAAGTACTTAATGATTTACTCCTCCCTCTGAGCAGCTGCAGCAAGAGCTGACACGTACAGGACAAATCTCATCTGTTTTGTGCACGGTCAAGCCATATCAAAGCACCCTCTTACTGTAAAATATCACTTCCTGCACTGGTGAAGATATATTACTGTCTATCAAAATGCAGAGCTACTGGGTTCATGAGCCATTTGTCCCTCGCATGTCTGTAGCACAGAGAGGTCAGAGTAATATGATATATTTTTAGGGATATACAATACAGGGACTCATCCTCAGGGCTCAAATTTGAACCTCAGTGATTTACGAAATCTACAATTATGAAATCTCAGGGGATTCAAAACTCTGCAGACGCAGCACTGCGCGAGCAGCCAAAAAAAATCCACCCTGACAATCTCTGCTGAATGCTTTCCACAGCCCGTATATTTGATAGCGACTCACCTCAAGCATGCTGGATATATCAACACCTGAGAGTTCAGGGAGTGCAGTAAGTGAACCCAGCCTGCATGAAAGTGTGCATGTGATGTGTGTGCATGAATATATCTCTGCTTACATACGTTTGACTGCACTGTGTGTGTGTGTGCTGCAGTGCATTTTTCAGCTCTCCCCTCCATGACAGGGGAATGCAAAAACACGACTCCCTCGGAGTGGAAACCATCTGCCCCACTTGTAATCAGCTCGTGCAGTGTCAGGGTGTTTACATTGAGGCTGCATGCTTGGAAGAAAACAAACGAGCAAGACTTCATAAATCAGTTTCCTGTTCAAGCCCCCAGAGTTTATGGGATGCAGCATAGCGCGATGCTTATCGCCGATGAAATGAGTGACCTGTCATCTGAGAAACAGCCAAAATGCTTCGCCCACATGCAAAAGCAGCTCAGTTCAGTGCCTCTTTTCTGTTGATGTTTGTGGAGAGGAATGAGCTGCCGATTATGTTTCGTGTTTAACGTCGCCTCATCCACACTCACTCAAAGGACATCTTGTTTTTTTGCTTCGTTGGTTGAAACGTAAAAAACATCTCCTCTGAGAGAATGAAATTCCAGCGCTGCAGCTGTGGGGTCCGACTAGAAAGCAAGCAGGGCCAGACTGCCTGAACCCCCCCCCCCCCCCCCCCCCCAAAAAAAAAGACCGTTCACCTCTCTCACAGCACGTAGTCTACCCCACTTGCTTCAGACTGGACTTCTCATGGATCAAATCTGGGGAGCTGCAGCATTAGCTGTAACATGAGGATGAAGCCGGTGTATAAACGGGAAATTAAATGGATGGAGTGAAATGCGCCTTCAGCTTCCAAGAATAATGACTATACCTCGAACATTCCTCTATATGGACTCCAACCCAAACAGTTTGCTCTGATTAGGTTTCTGCATTGAATGTTAATTAGATAAAAAGAAAAGACATTTCATTTAATACAGCTTCCAAATGTTCTCCTTACGGGTTCAAAATATTCCTCACACAAGCTTAAAATTGAACGAGCGTTCTTGGTCGACACCCGTGTGTATTTCCAGCATTCTTAGCTCCACGTGACTCATCGTGGCATCACATCCAGGCATCCAGAAATAGAATCAACGGCTCTGTGTGGATGGACAGTACAGTATTGGGGGTAATGTTTAGCCTGGAGGCTCAGCGAGGCCAGACGTGCAATCCGGAGAGCTCGGCTGCCAAGTTCACCCCAGGACATATGAGTGGGGAAAATAAACTATTACAGGCTCACAAAATATTCACTGGAAGCAGTGGGGCAGTTTGTATGTGTGTGTATGTGTGTGAGAGAGAGATGATACATGTGAGTGTGTAGTGGGAACAATAAACACAGCTTGAAGCCCTGAACTCTAGGCTGTTGTGGCAGTTTTAATACATATTGGAGCATAAACACAGCTGACACCTTGTCAGAAGTGAAAGAAATTCGACTAATTTGATTCTACCAGCATGTTGATTGAGGGAGGCACCAGTTAAGCGGATAAAAGAGAAATACAGTGTTATTGCGCAAATATTTATGCCTGAATGTGTACACCAAGGCAGAAACTATTCATCTGATCTTCAGAAAGAGGCTCATGCTTGCCTTTTTGCCCCTTCCTTTTCTCCTCTCTGTAACCGAACCTTCACAACTCTCTCTGGACATTAATCTCTCCTGGTCCCGTCCGCCGTCTGAATCCCTGCCGCTCCTCCTGATGGCCCAGGTGTTTGGAATGAAAGCCTCTTATTTACCTGCAGCTGAGGTGGCGAGCGAGCAGCAGACGATGGAGGAGAGAGATCAGTCGGAGCCTAATAAATAACAGTCAGGCCTCTTAAAGCTTATTTTACAGTACAGGGGATCATTTACAACGAGAGCACTGCTGCAAAAATGCACTCTGGGCTTTGGTGCAAAGCATTTCTGCAGATGGAAGACAAGTTACTGTTGTGGTCGAAATGGCGGTCCAGGTTTCAGCATGAATGTGTGGAGAGACTTTAGACATTTCAGTTTCTGTTTCATGGCTGCCTTCTAATTTTTGACCAATCGAGGAAAGAAAATTTGAGTTTGTCCACGAAGTATCTTTCAACAGCAAGGTTTTCATAAGACGTAAAGAGGCATTAAGGCCAGATACTAGAGGAACACATGGCGATAAAAAAATCTAATCTTAAAATGATGAAATAGAATGAAAATGAATGAAAGAGATCAAGATTTTGGGCGAACAGCAAAGTTTTAAGCTTTGTTTTGATGCACAGAAACCGAGAGCTTCCCAGACGATCTGTGCTGTACAGTTCATGTGGATATATTTTGGCCCTGTACTGTTCAGTGACACAATGGTCGTAGCTTCAAAGCAATTATTTGTCACACTGGAAGCCAGAGGAAAAAAAAATCTGAAAACTGGAATGATGTGATCCTCTTTCCTGTTCATGATGAGGACTCTGGCGGCTGCTGTCTGATTGGCTTTCTAGAGAGACCCGTAAAGACTCATTTACAGCAGTCAAGCTGTCTGCTCAGTCCTTTAATTCATAATATTTTTAAGATGATAGTAGGCCAATGTAATTGTCTTAATGTGGAGCTTTAGTTCTGACTACACCAAGATTTCTAAGCTCTGATTGTTCTTCTTTGGCTCCACAAGCAATTATTTCTGTTTAACCGGAAGAAATTCACTGATTCACAAACACTGATTTGTTCAACGCACTTACTCTGTAATTGTACGAGACTAAAGTCAGTCATTGTGAATATCCAATTAATGACTGCAATGTAAAAGTGTTTGCATCCAAATCAAACACACAACAATGGACCCTGCAGAGTTTGAAGTGTTCCCAGAGTGAAAATGGCCCCTTTGGTATCTGAATTCAATTAACACAGGAAGAGATGTTATCTGTGTAATATTCTGGCTTCTGAAACTGTTCCTTTATCCGTGTTATTTCAGTGGGCTCCACACAGAACACTGTGTGTCACTTCCAGAAAAAATAAAATGATACGCTGCCACATTTTTCAAATACATTCATTTTCTCAGGGGAAATGATAGCCTGTCAGGGATTTCAGCCGCCGCTGCCTTTAAAAAAGAGTGGTGTGCGAGAGGCAGAGCCCATTTTTAAAAAGGCATGAAAAGAGCAGGTCTTAATTTTCTAAATCTAAACAGAGCCAAAGTATACACACCCCGCGAGCGCTGTAATTCATGCTGTAATCTATTTCTGTCAAAATGTTAAATGGTTTTCAAACGGCAAAGACAGTGTGAGTGCTTCTTATGAATAATGCATGTAGCACAGCTTGATGCATGTAAGGGAAGTGTTAACACAACTGTGATGTTAGCAAAGACTGACAGGAAACATATTTTATTACATCTGCAGATGAAGCAGCTGCAGAACACAAACAGAACATGAATGCCAGTGCTGCAAAGTAACTCAAATACGGTACATTTTGAGATACTTTACTTGAGTATTGCTACCTTCTACTACTACTTTCTATTGCACTTCTCTTTTGACAGCTATAGATATTAGTTACTGTTTGGATTCACATTAACAAGACATTGTTACAGGTTAAATGAGTGGTTTTTAACCTTTTTTGGGGGGTCTGTTTGGGGCCCACTGTCATATTTCACATGTTTGCGTCAGTAGCAGTCCTGCCAAACAGACATTTCCCCTCTAAACCTCTGATGATTCCATTTAAATCACTGTTTTAAAGGCCCAGGGAGGTAAAATTATTAAATATTCTGCAAATGGCACAGATCAGTGGAAAATCCCCAAAATTACTTCAGAGTTTTGAAGCAGAACTTTGTTTTTCCTTCTTTCCTTCCCCTTAATCATGTCAGGACCCCTCAGATTTATGTTCTGGGCCATTGCAGGAGGCCTGACCCCCCACTTGGTTTTACTGCCTAACTGTATGTAAAGTAAAATGTAGGTCCAGTTTCAGCAGCTACAGGAGCAACCGGCTTAAAGTACATTTTGCTAATGATTACTTGACATTGTAAATGCAGGACTTTTACATGATTTTACATTGTTGCAATGATGCTTTTATTTAAAGGATCTGAATACTTCACCTACCACTGATAAACACCCTGCTAACAGCATGGAGACTCAACGACCTGCCACCAGAGAGTCCAGACTGATCCATAACAGACCAACCCTCCAACAGGACTGACAGAAACCACATGACCAAAACCCCAAACAGTCTGCTGAGTAAGAACCACCAGGTAGCCGACACCTCCAGACTTAATCTGTGCTGATGACAGACCTCTGGAGACTTCAGTTCCTACATCCTACCGCTGTTACAGCCCCACGCGAAAATATGGAACTGCAAAGCAAACCGGCAGCCAGGATGGGACTGATCCCAAACCAAATCCCCCAGGAATTCACATCTGGGCCACTATGTAGCCAGAGTTTGGTCCAGACATGTTTCTTCTCCCTGGGTGCCTGGCACCACTTGGGAAATCCTAGTTTGGTTTTAGTTAGTGGCACTCCACCCAGGCCTCATTGGGGTTGAGGACACAACCGCAAGAATTACACCCTATATGAATGTTTGTCACCCAGTGTCTACTATAAGAACCACTGTGCACCCACTGCACCCTGACTGAGCGAGAATAGACCTGAGCAGTCAGCCAAGCGTTACCCAGGGAAGCCTGTAATGACTACCTCTGGCTCTATTTGGCTTTCTGTGGGGAGAGTGATGCTTCATAGAGAAACAGAAAGAGTAGGTGAAAAAAAAAAGATCTCCATGACTGTTGTAGGTGGGTTTCTGTTTTCTATTCCTGAATTTCACTTCTTTTCTCTCTCATGCAACAAAGCCAATGAATGTGTGGCGCAGTTGTCGGTGCACATGGTCAGAATGGACTAGTTTGTAATCCAGCAGCGGAAAATAAAAGTACGCATGTCCAAAAAAGGATCAAACTATGACCTAAATAAAAGACACTTGGAAGGCTTGAATTAAAGGACTATACCAAGTTTTCTCTTCAATCCAATAATTCTTTTACGCAAGTTTAAAATGTTTGAATCTATATTTTTTTCTGTATGATCATCAATCTGCAGACTCTTGAAACTTTCTGCAGGTAATTCAGTCAAGAGTGATTGATCTGAAAACCCAGTGCCTGGAACATCAGGCATTGTTATATATTATTCTTATCTTTGACAACCCCCATGAAAAGACAAAAATACATGTTTGACTTTACCATGTGTTTGTCCCTCAGGCCCATTCATTCCTACTTAATATGAAAATCTTAATAGGTACAAATGAGAAGAAGAAGTCACAATTAACACAACAAGCAGAGTTGGGGGGGGGGACTGCACACGCCATGCATATCTAAAATTCTTTCTCTGCTTTTAACCCATCCTTGGTCATTCCTTCCTCCGCGGCAGACCAGGAGTGGTGGGCTGCCAGCCGGCCGGTGCCCGGGGGCCAGTTCCTTTGTCGTCACCATTGCTCAGGAGGTGATCTTCTTGCATGTTTTTAGTGGGTATATTTTTATGGAGGATACCCCAGGTGAGCGTGGGGAGAACATGCAAACTCCACACAGAAAGGCCCTTTTTCCTCAAGCAGCAGGCACTGAAGGCATGGTGGAGGACATGCCACCAGCGCCCACAGCAGGAATCGAACCGGGACCTTCTAGCTGTGAGGCGACAGTGTTGCCACCGTTTCACTGACTCATTTTTTTAAAGTTTAAGTAATTTCCAAAAACAGCAGGACACTGTAGAATAGTGAATTTATTAGGAACTACTTTCATGTATGAATGAATGCACATTTGGTGCACCGGTGAGCATTAACGGTGCCAGGATGGTGTGTGTTGGATTGACTACAGTGCTAATATTCATCACAATGAATTACGCATCACACAGACAGTTGTTTGTAGGCTCAGTGATTGCTGGTTTTGAGTTTTATTTTCCTAAATATAATTAGAAAAATATGGAATATATTAAAGAGAACAATATAGAATAATGTTATTTTCCTTGTCCTTCAGAAACCTGAAATACTGCAAATATGAGGAATTAGCTAAATCCCTTACATGCATGTGCTTATTATATATGTGAAAAATCACTTGTGGGCTGAGTTCACTGTTGAACAGAGGCCACTGTGGTCCCAAGTAGTAATTACAGGATAATGGCACAAAGTGTTTCTGTCCATTTCGTCAGATTCTCTGCTGTCAGTCGCTTTAAAGGCATTAGGCAACCTTTGTGGTGGTCAAATCAAAAGCGTGCAAAATTTAGTTTTAATGCGTATGAATTTTATTTTCTTATTGGTACGAGCAACAAACTGTTACTTCATCTTTCAAAAGTCATTGCGCACATTTAGAGACATTTTATGCAATATGGTGCAATCCATATGTGTTTATTTGTGAACTGCAGAAACTAAATCATAAAGTCCTTCTTACTGCAAACACTGGTCTAAGTGGAAGAGTCGCGCACTAACTCTCTCTCATTTCACCCATCTGCTTCATCCTGTGCTTTGATGTGTGTCTTAGAGATTAGACTGAGCTCTGAAGTTTGACTCTTTGATTGGAGAAAATATTTACAGCGTGCACTCACAGAAAGAGACGTGTCTCAACCGCCCACACCAAAATTTGCTTTTGAGGGGGCAGCAAGAGGAAATCCAAGGACTGTTTGCCACCAAATGATACAGGATGAAGGCGTGGAAGGCTCTCAAGAAGAAGAGGAGGCGGATGTGAGAGTCAGAATTTATTCAACATTTTGGTAAATCTGGTATCTTTACTGGAATAATGACGAGCATAAAGCTTTGTGGTTTCTCAGCACAGTGCCGGTGGGCTTTGTGTTCCTCCACATTCTCATATCTCAAGTAAGATCACTTGATTTCTGTAAATGATTCAGCTGCTGAACGCCCACACGTCTGATGCCAAAACTTAATATCCTGCTGAAAAGGTTGAACTGATGAAATGCTGTGATGTTGAAGCGAATAGAGCATTTCCACACCTTTTAAAGGTGCTGAAATCAGTGGATAAAAACTACTATAAACTACAAACCTGAAGGAAAAAGCAGACCTGCTGTTTCTTTTTAAAGAATGAAAGCTCCTCTGTGTCCTGGTCAACAGCTGTCTGTGTCTAAATACGCCACAAATGTTAAAAAAAAAATGCAGTCAGCTGCTTTTAGGGCATGTTTTATTGTTTGCAGCAGAGGCCCCTCGAGACATCTTTTATTGAAGGTCCTGACATGACATTACATTTCACAACTTATTCTGTGATGCAGATGGTCCGTGGACACAAACAAAACATTTGCTACAAAAAGCGAAGAAACAACATTATTCTGGCACTAAATCGCAGATACTTGGTGTTTTAATCTAAATGCTAATGTCAGCAGAGGTGGAAGATCAGATCGTGTACCAAAGTAAAAGTTGTAGTACCACAGAGTAGAAATACTCTGTTATAAGTAAAAGCCCTGTGTGTCTAATAAACATTTTTTAAAATGATTTTTTATTTAATACAGATGAAGCAATTTAACATGATTCCAATACAGGATGTGCAGCATAGACAGTTTATAGCTATTGCTAATTTTCCCCTGTGTAGGATTCAGTGGCATCTAGTGGTGAGGTTGCAGACTGCATCTAACTGAATACCCCTCGCCTCACCCATCTCTTTCCAAGCGTGCAGGAGAACCAACAGTAGCTGCAAAAAAAAAAGCAAAAGGTGCTCTATAGAGTCAGTGTCCAGTTTGTCCATTCTGGGCTACTGTAGAAACATGGTGGTGCAGAGTCCGTGGAAGAGGACCTGCTCCGTCTGTAGATGTACACAGCTCATTCTGAGGTAATGAAAGCAGGATTGTTATTGTCAGGTGATTATACGCTAATGAAAATCTACTTTTGAACATTATATTCCATTTCTGCCAATAGATCCCCTGAATCCCACTCACTGCACCTTAAAAGGACCAAAAGTAAAAGCAGCCAACATATAGATTGGCCCATTTTAGAATAATATATATTATTGCATGCTCACAATGGCAATGCTAACATGCTGTCTACCACCAGGTATATTTACCATGTCTACCATCTTAGCTTAGCCTGCTAGCATCCATTTGCTAATTAGTAGTAAACACAGTACAGCGAGGCTGATGGGGATGTCATTAGTTCTGCAGGTATTTGGATGTAAAACAAAATTTTGGACAAAATGAAATCTTGACCTGATGGTGGCGCTAGAGGAAAGGTCGCAGGATCACACGAGTTATTACAGTTCATCCTGAGGGGAACATGACTATATGCACCAAATTTCATGGCAGTCCAGACATATTTCAGTCTGGACCAACGTGGTGAACCGAAAGACCGAGAATGAGAAACTTCATTTCAATATTGAAAAGTTAGTTTTGAATAATTCAAATAAGGTTGTGGATTTCATGTGTAACTGAAAGTCATTTCAGTTAAGTGGAACCGTTACTTTCTCAGTGCACAGTAGTCTTCTTGTCCATCCAAACCAAATAGAAACATCACACTCAAACTCCTCTGCACTTGCAGCAGCAGCTGCCCTCAGGAAAGTACAGCATCTGATTTATGAAAGTGTCTCGACTGTTTACGTCTCTGTGTGTGAGAGAGAATGTGGTGTGAGCCCAGACATCATTAGACACACAGAGGTGCAGACAGGCAGCTACGTTCTCCCGGCTTTTTCCACAGCGTCGATCAGCAGAGCTGCAGTGCAGACAGCTGCGAGAGCCGTAATCACCATCGATGGACAAGCAGCTCTTTTCCCAACACTCCCTCAGCCCACAACTGGCGAGTGTGGGATTGGCCTGAGTGTCAATTCAAATTTCTGTTCAGGCTTTTTCATTTGGAGGGTAGGTACAGTAAAGCGAGCAAAGATGTCAGACTGCATGGCACAATTCAAATTTCCCAGCTCTTGATTGTCACATAGATAAAACCAAATGGCTTCTTCATTCAGTACACAAAGCACTTGATCTGTTATTCTCACTTGATTTTACATCGACTAAATCTTGCATTTTTTTTTTAACAACAAAAGAATACATTATCTCATCAGCCTAGATAGGAGGAGGAGTGTTATATTTCACATAATGGCAACCCAAAATTTGCTAATCACACAATCACATTTTGCTCTCCAGCAGCTTGAAACGCAGGGGGTGACGTATCTAAGATCTGAAGCAATCATAATCACAGCAACCTGCTGAAGGAAAATATTTTCTCTACAACCTCCAGACTCTCACAGTCTGGAAGTTAATGTGTGTTTATAATGTTGGTTTATTTTTGAATCATGCTGCGCATGATTCAAGGTGGCGAATCTGTAAAAATTCAATAAACTTTTGACTACTATTTAGGACTGTCAGTATCCAAAATGTCATCGTGTAGCCATAAAATGAAGGTGATGGGACTAATCAGGCAACTGAAAGGTCTGCAGAGCAGAAAAAATATTTCAACACAGATTTTTCAGGCCAAGTTCTTCATCAGCGTGCTTACTGTCAGACACCAGCTCACATGTGGGAGGAGGAGTGTGCTGCTGCTGCCTCACCATCCAACTAGGTGTTCAAGTAACAAAATACCAAATGTGAAAAAAGAAACAACTCAGCAACAAAAGCAGACTAACAGCAACATTTGTCTTTAATTCACCAGCAGGTTTCAGTGCAGGGCCTATCTGAAGGTGATTTGTCTGAGGACAAAAGGCAGGTGTTAGTGGTTTTATTGTCAAGTGTCAAAGAGCTAGTAGAGGCCAGTTCACACACAGGTGGCAACAATAACCAGGCACTCAATTCATTAGTCAACAAGCTGCATCAGGTTCAATGAATGACAAGACCAGGGACGAATGAGAACAGGAGAGAAACCTCATAGAGAAGAATCACCCACATCATCTTCAATATGTCAGTTGCTCAATCAAAGGGGGAACAGAGATGAGCTTTAGCAAAAAGATGAGCCGACTGTGCTGCCTATTTTGAAGGCATATCGAAGGAAAATATCCATTGAAATTACAGTAGCTCCTTCCACAAAGCTGGGAGTCTTAACGATGCCTGTTAAACATCATTCCAGTATGAGCACTGTCGGTCCATGCACACACATTTCAAAAGCACACATGCCTCCTTGTTCACCTTGTGGTGGGCTGTTCTCGTGGCGTTGACAGGGGAGACAAGGGCTCCCATTGACAGGGTGGCCCTCCTCCCTGCAGCACCAGATGTTCAGAGTTAGCGGGCAGTTTGAAAATGACACACTCATTCTTGCGCCATTTTGGATTTTCCTCTCGACAGATGAGTTGAGGAGGTGAGGAGAGGTAGAGTTTGCTGAGTGGAAGAAGAAAAAAGCTCAGAAATAGTATTAGATGGAAGAAGTGTTTGAACCTTAGTCCCTAATACTCCACCATCAGCTGGCCTGGATCTCCTCAGCATGTTCCTTCCTGTTTGCCAGAACATGCTATTTCTCAACACCGGACAAAGCCATGTGTAGGCGAAATATGCAAGGACTGGACAGAGCATCGAAACCCGTCTGCATCACATCAAACCAGACCTGTGACTCAACGTATGGTTGTCCCAGGATGTCATCCTAATCGAGACAAGAAACAGAAGTGTTTCATTCTCTCACAGAAACAGGACAAGGTCACAAGGAGACAGAGCAGCTGTAAACAATCCTACACACACTGATGGGTTTCAGATGATTGTGAGTAACGGGGGTTATGCCCTCAGTCTGCATGAGGCCTCAGTAATAATAACTTCTGGGAAGATTTGTGCCCACATTATACATCAGCTGTTGAGTCTTTGGGAACAGAACAGTACATGTTGGGAAGTATGCTTTCACAAAGTTGGATGTCTGTGTGTCCGGTGGACGCAGGAGGTGATTAGGCTGCGTTCATATCACTCAGAGTATAATTATGAGCAGCCATGTCAGAATAACAGTTCGCATCAGCCTCCTGGTTGTAATTCCAAGTCAGAGATAAGTCAGGAATTTCTGACAGCTATGATCATTTGATGAATAGAACTACAAAGGTGGCAAAAAAACACATAAAAGCCACCATTACTTACTAAATAAGTCAAATTTTGAGCATTGGCACCTGTCGTTTGCCAGTCAAATCATTACTCGAGGCGGTCTGAGTCTCCCATACCTGCGGCCCCCCAACCATGACCATGGCCAAATTTGTATCTGCTGCACTGAAGTAACGTTACTAGCTAAACAGCTAAACATGTCAAGTGCATTTGGTCAAGAAAGAAAAAATGTTACCCCCTCTTAAACCACAAATTGTCCTTTTTAGAACGCAGTTTGTATAATGATTAAACATAAATGTCAATTAGCATGCTTAAGAGGTGTTGTTATTTAGCTGTTTTGGCTAGCTGATTCCCCGTGTCTCCAGGTTTTATGCTAGCTGAGCTAATCACCTCTTGGTTCCAGCTAAGCACTTCACACAAAAACTTGACAGTGGTATCAATCTGACCGAAATAACCAGTTCATCACAGGAAAAGAACAATTATCTGTATTAGATTTGGTCGCTGTCCTGTGCAGCTCTCTGATTGCTATCGGGCACGCCATGTGTTCAGCGCCACAACAAAGCCTGCTTCTGCTGGCACCAGTTTTCCGACCACATTTAAAGTCACTGTCTGTTACTGAATTAGGCTGCACCCTTTAATGTGGGAAGAATATGAGGACTGGCGGTTTTGTTACCTCGTTCGCTTTATTGTCAAAATGAATGAATGTAAATGAAGGTATCATGTTAACATACCTTCACTGGTGTAATGGAACATGATATCAAAGTCACACAGTATTAATCAAGAAAACATGGCACCGTGTGACTGTAATCAACTGCAACTGCCAAGTCGATAAAAACAAGGATAAAACAAGGATATCTGGACACTTCAGACGATTTATATGTTTTTGTGGTCACACTAACACCGAGTGGTTGATGATACCGTCATTGCATGCGTTATTTTCAGATCTCCTGTTTTATCATCTATTTTAACAACGCTCAGATATGAGGAGCGAGACTGAAGACAAAGTAACTTAAAATAAGTGAAGAAAACCCTTTAACAGATGTTTTCCCTCCTTGCTGCTCATATGGGGCCCGTATGTGTATTCTGTTTTGAGGCCCGCTTTGTGGCCGTGACGGCGCGCCAACAAAAATGAACTTAGTGCAGCATGTTTGTAAGTACAAATCATAATGCTGCTAATCTCATCTTCTCTTCTCCTTTATGAGTCTGAAAAGGTAGGAACTGCAGTCAAATAGAAATGCTTGTTCAGTGTTCCACTTCAAATAGGCTACAGTATGTGGGATATGAGATTTACAAATGTAGGTTTTTGTCCCTGTAGTGTTGGCGGCTACGGGTAATAATCAGGTGGTTGTTTGTACAACACTCCAGAGCAGGATACCTTGGAAACCACAGACCAGACTGACACAAAATATATTCCTTAATACTCATTAAACATTTTTGATGATCCCCTTACCCTTTTCTATTCAAACTTATCCAGAAGAAAGATCCATCCATTATCTATACCGCCTATCCCTTTCGGGGTTGCGGGGGGCTGGAGCCTATCCCAGCTACAATGGGCGAGAGGCGGGGTACACCCTGAACCGGTCGCCAGCCGATTGCAGGGCCACATGAAAGGACAAACAAACATTCACACTCACACTCACACCTACGGACAATTTCGAGTCATCAATTAACCTAATGAGCATGTTTTTGGTCTGTGGGAGGAAGCCGGAGTACCCGGAGAGAACCCACGCATGCACGGGAAGAACATGCAAACTTCACACAGAAAGGCCCCGCCTGACCCGGGGATCGAACCGGCAACCTTCTTGCTGTGAGGCACGCGCACTACCTGCTGCGCCACCGTGCAGCCCAGAAGAAAGATCAAAATCTAAATTGCTTTTCACTGTGCACATTCATGCTCCTTTGAGGTTGAACCCTTTTCACTTTCCTGCTGGCACTGCTCTCAGGCCAAAATGAACTTTGTATTTATTATCTATTTATTTTCATAATCTAACAGGGAAGACATTTGCTGAGCAAATGCTCTTTGTTGGACAAACTCTTTTGATTTTCATGATTAGTATGAAACATTAGCTGCACTTTTGGTGAGGCTCTGAAAATAGCTAAATAATCTTTACTTTGACTGGCACTTCCAGCGCTTTAATTCTGCAGGGCTTAATGTTCATTGCACAAACTGAATGCCTTTACAGATTTTTTTTTTCTTTTTTTTGTGAGGACGAGTATGGACAGCAGATTTTGGAGAAGGCGAGATACTGTAAAATCATTACAGGCACATGTCCAGAGGTGGAGCTTCCGCCAGCCACTAACCTCTCAACTGCATGAAATCAGCATGATGTTTAAGCCTTTGAGGCTTAGATCATGTGGCTTCGTCTTATGCAGCTTTGAGAGGAGTGCATCTGTTATTCAGTTTTGTAAATCATGTTTTGTTTTTTGCTTCAATGTGTGTGTCTTGTCAGGAGGGGCCATAAAGCCTCAACATGCTGAACACAGCTGGAGACACATTCACACGCTCTGACAGACACAAACACACAGAGTAATTATTACAAAGCACTCAAATCCGCACTTAAATCAACTATTTCTAATAAACTTTTTACAATTAAATACACTGCTACCAGTAAAATACACACAGACAAAGCTATGATAATACTGCCACATATACACATCTGGAAATGTGTATCCCTGTTTATGCCTTGTTGTCCATGTCCAGCTGGATAAAGCCTGCCCTTCTCTGTTGAAAATGAATATGTAATGCTCTCTAAGGTAATTGAGGAAGAACATTGCAGATGTCTGACGTAGCCCTTAATGAACAATCGTTTGCTGTAGACATCCAGGATCCAGGATGGACCTCCTCATGGCCAGCTGGTTGTAGTTTATGGGGACAAAGCATCTGTGGAACTTTGACCCTTGAGACTTTTCCGCCCTTCTTGACATGCTGGGAGAGGGGTGTAATGATCCAGAGCAGAGACCCAGTTGAGACAAACTTTGCTGTAAGGATCTCAGAAGGGTGGGAAAGGCTACTCTGAACTCTGTTATTCTTCTTTTGAGTGAGGCAGCACAGCATTTCCCCCTTTGGTAACTGCTTATTGGTGGAAAGTGATCTATAATGAGTGGATCACAGGTCTGATCCTCTAATTTGTCCTACGATGCCACAGTAAAAGTGGGCTTAAGATTTCATCCCCGTCAGTTGGAGCCACTGCTGTGCCCTGAACTCCTCCTGGTGAAAGGTGGAGTCACAGTAATTCATGTAGCACATCAGTGGGGTATAAAAAGGACCAAAAAGGTGCAGCGTTCACTGTAATTGATCATGCAACATTCATACATGCATTATCACAGATTTAATCCAATATGTCTGTCAGGCCTGTGAATGGTGAAATATCTATGTGCATTTTTTTTGGCAACTTAACATGATATCTAATGGAATTAATGCCCTGCTCATGAGGTGTGCGTGCGTTCATGGGCCTGACGTGAGGTGGGGATCGACAGAGGAGCCCACAGGGTCCCGCGGTGCTGTCAGAGTCAGCAGGAGGCTTCCTGTTTGAACACGTCTACCTCGATCTGGTCCAAAACCCGACTCACCGCAAGGAGGTGGTTACAGACGCACAGAGACTCAATTATTCTGGATTCTGTTCATTCTCATGCAGGTCTTACCCTCAGAGGCCTGAGACCACATCGTGTAAAAGCACATACAGATGGCCGGCATTGTACAACTCGGCACTTTCTGTAGACTGTATCGTCCACGTCTGGTCGGCCAACAAAGAACATTCAGCACGATGAATGATAAAAGTGGCAACATTTAAATACTCCTAGCACCAGCTTTAGTTTCATTTTTTAAGAAAGTGCTCCACCTACTGGCAGAAGGTGCGCCACAGCGTCAGAACACCAAAACCTGACAAAGTTGAATGTTTCCATATCAAAGTTTATTGCTGACATGCATGTAGAGATCTGATGAAGTAGAAAAATATGTTTTTTTTTATACAAACGTGTTTTTCATCTGTACAATTACGCAGTTTTCTGTATCTAGATGCCCACGTCCGACCAAGCAGCTTACAACACATTATCCCATTGGGTTTAAACTACACCACATTTCATATCCTACACCAAGTTTCCAGTTGAAACAGTCATCAATATATTGGTTATATACTGAAGACTTTATAAGCAGGGTGAAAATCATAAAAACTGAACTTTTTTTTAAGTTAACAATAAAATTTTACTACTCATCCAATTAAGGGGCACATCTATTCTTCTTAGTTTCCTGTAGGAGTCATAAGAGTAAATTATCTTCAAATTGTCTATTAGTTGGCACACCTTGCAAATTCAAAATCATGCAACAGTCACATGTTTTACACAGAGTTTCACACTATTTCCATGCTTTTCAGTCCACATCGCAGTCTACCAACACAACTCTGTAAAACGAACATTGAATGTGGTACAGTCCACTAGCTAGAAAGTGAAACACTTCTTGATTTGGGGGCAGGGGACAAAAAATAGCATCTACATCGAGGGTCTATTGTACCTGTAGTTACTAATCTGTAGTCGGGTGTCATGGAAGATGGCTTAAGACACTTTCCACAGACGATCAATTAATGTCAGCATTCAGCAAAGGCTACGGTGTTCGTGAAACACCCTTTTCTGATGAACAATCTAGACTACTACAATACTGCTGTATACCCATGGAATTCACATTGAGGTGGGAGAAAGCCGACAGCTCTCTTGACATATATTTTAGCCTCCGGATGTGGTGGTTGACGGCCAACGTGGCCTATAAAGCACGTCAATCGGCATATGATGAAACAGAGTTGGTGTCTCACTGGGTGGAACTACATACAATATGACTGGTGCAGTCATGATGGTACATATTTACATACTGACCCAAGAGTGCAGCCATGTGTGGGGATTTTTGGGGGTTAATGACGGAATAAAAAAAAAACCAAAAAGACACTACAAAAACCCTCCTGTCAAGATAATGTGCGAGTATCATTTTGTTTTATGTAAAAAATAGAACTATGCAAAAGTCAGTCTTGTTATTAGTGTAGCTTAAGTCGACCACAGATTCTGTGGCAAAATGGCAAGAAAATTATTTAGGAATCCGAGAAGGAAAACACAAAAACAGATGCTACTGTTTCATGAATGGGGCTGAGAAGGAACTGAGAACCACTGTTGGAGTTAACACTTCTTAAAGCTGAGCGAGCAGAGATTTGGGGCCTGTTTCACTGGCATGAGTTGCACCTAATCTGAGAAGATATTGTCATAAAATTTTCTGACGGACTACGATGAATGTCTGTGATACAAGCCCCAGTGGTTGGTGTGGGGGAGAGAGGGGGTGGGGCTATAGGAGTGAATAAATAAATCAACATGAAATTACAAAGAAAAAAAGATGATCTAAAGACATTTGAAAATATTCCAGAGCCTATGTTCATGCAATCAATTTGAATATAAATAGGAAGAAGTCTAGAGAGCCTAAAGCAGGTACCAATACGCAAAGGCATGTTGCAGTGTACAGATGCCTAACAGTCACTGGTTAGTAGCTTTGCCATGGTTTGAAGAAACCCTTTGATAAAAGAGAAGAATGCATCAATAGCCAAGAAGACCCAGCAACTAAGCTGAAAACCTATGAGTCTGTACTTTCATTTCTCTATGAAATATTACAGTATCGATTACCAGCCACCCGCGAGCCTCTCTGAATAGAGAGCTGCCGTGGTGAGATACTACAAGCATGTACAAGTTGAGCTAGAGAGAGGGCTTGAGAACGGTGATAGAGATGTCATATTTTCCAATCTGACCAAAGCACTCACGGCAATCATGACGATCGCTAAAACATTCAGTCAAGCCCCGTCCCAGCAAAGCCTGCTCCGGTTTTCACAGTGTCTGCCACTGAGGCAGGCCAGATAACAGAACACAATGACTGGACGATAGCTTAAAGGGCCTGCGGCTGTCCGAGGTTAACGGCTCGACAGCTCGGCAGGCTCTTTTTTTTTGCCTGGCCCGAGACACACGTACACACTCATGGATACTGCAGACTTCTCAAAGTGTAGAATGACAGTTCACATTCATACTGAGAAAGAAAAGAAAAAAAAACTTGTCCCATGATCTGTCTTGATAAAGAGAAGTTGGAATACCTGGAAGCCATTTGATTCTGAATGAGGCTGTGGGTACCAGTTTCCTTGGCTAAGAGTAATTTTAAGACATGATTTTTGGCAATAGAGACGTGACAGTGCCTGATCTTCACTATGATGGCACTGAGGAAGCGTAACCATCAATATGCCTTGGCAGGGAGGATCCGACAGTTTTTTCCCATTCAGTTCTTGGCATTGTGACTTCCAGGTACCTCACACTAGCTGCCTAGATGAAAATAGATTTCCACAGGGATGAGCAAAAGCAGGAGACAATGCATTCTGCAAATATCAAAGGATGCATGAACACATACCTTGATATTCAATATCTTCAATCAAAAGGAAGGGATAAAATGCTACTTATTAAGGTAAATATGATAAAAAGCTTATTCAGATTTTTCGAAACCACTGACAAGGTTTCAAAGCATCACTCTGACAGAAAACATTAATGCTTTATGTCACTGGTGGCATCAAGACTCCATTGTTACAATCCCTTGTCTCAGAACAGTGAGCATGGTTTACCAACAGAGAAGAGAGACAGAGAGGTAGATTGATTTGAAGTCAACAGACGGGACCAGTCTGGATCATTTTCGGTACAGGAAAACAGCTGAGAGGAAGAGGAAGGAGTGAGGGGAGGAGGGTGGAATGGAGGTATAGAGAAGTGACATCTGTGATCGTGTGATCTGACTTGAGGCAATACCATTAACCACGAGGAAGAGAAGGGTTTGCTACATGATTCTGGTCCTGTATTGCTCAGGGATCCAGAGTTGATGGGGAAAGTGTTACAGCAGGGAGAGCTCAAAGGAGGGGGGGGGGGAGGAGGAGGAGGAATATGGGGTTAATCGTCTCTTCAACACTTCAGGCAGAGCCTCGTGTTAGGCCTGCATGTGACTGTGCCATCAGGTTGGTTGCACAGTGAGATCTGACTATGGGTGACCTGAGGGCAAGGAACCTTTGGTTCAGATCTTCCTCCAGGGCTTTCCATGTTTCATTGGAGGATCCAAACATGAGGAGTGAAGTTCTAAATGGGCAGTTTGTTCTGGTGCCCTCCTCACGCAGGCTCCACCTTGCTTGCCCAAAGCCTGCCTACAAATGCGGCCGTTTTCATACCCTTGTTTTGGGCTGGGCCTCATGTATGCCAGTTCAGTTTGGGGGCTTATCCTCATCAGTCCTCTCTGGACTCCGCAGGACTCTGTACTCCCTGGAGAGGTCAGAGGGGCTGAGGTGGGTGGTTGGGGACTACTTCCGGAGGAAACGCTGTGCCAGGATGGCAGCATCTAGCGGGCTGACAGGCTGGGCGTCATGGCCCAGACGCCTCACAGGTGGGATGCTGCCAAACTGGCGCTTGGTGAGAAAGCTCTTGGCCTCATGGATAGTGTTCTTCTCTTCAGCCAACAGCAGCTGCTGGCGCATGTAGTTCTCAAACTCGTACTGTGAAGACTCTTCTATCACCTTGGCCTGAAGGAAGAAAATGTATTCTGTTCAATGTGCTGCAACATCTGAGCGGATTGAAATAAACATGTTCTCCAAGTGTATCTGGGAGTATATGCATGAGGCAAACCCACAGAAAAAGGTGAATTATATCAACTTATTTTCATTGTTGCACATATTGCATCTGGCTAACTCCCCATCTTAGGTAGCTCTATTTTAACTACTCTGGATTTCGCCAACAGGCGCCATATTCCAACCTGTGATGTCATGTTTCTTTGATAATTTACCTCTTGCAGGTGTTCTGGGTGATTGACCTGATCGTCAATATCCGGCACCACCTGCAGGGGGCCGCTCAACGATGAAACAGACTGCCTGTGATTAAGAAAACACAACAAGGATGACGACTAACAACAGAGAGCTCATCAATCTGAGATGACCTATGTGGAATCACTGTATGTCATTTTCAAACATCCAGCAGGGGGGGCGCTTACCACGAGGCAATGATGACACTGAGAGACTCCAGCACCTCTCCTGCAGTAAGCCTTTGCTGAGGGTCCAACACCAGCAGCTTTCGGATCAGACACACTGTGTTCTCAGACACGCGACCATCCCTGCGAGACGGTCGAGAAAACAGGAAGGGACGGTTTTATTTGCAAAATGTGACTATAAGTCACCAGTCTACAAAGCCACTATTGAAAGATTATGCCTCATCCCCTCGGGTCCAAACTGAATATGAAAATGTGGTCCACTCTCGGCAAATACTCTGCATAAGGAATCTTAATCTAGCTTGAAGCATTCAAAAATATTTGGTCAAAACATATAAACAATGATTGATTTTGTCTGATGGAGACATCTGGTATTATTGCTGCCAGTTGAACTGCAGTTCATTTCATTCTGTGTTGCAGAATAATGAAAGAACGAACAGAGAATAAACAGTGCAACCAAATGTCACATGGACGGGACAGGTACTCACTCTGGGATGGAGTACTCGGCAGCCTTGATCTTGCGGAAGAGCTCTTGAGGTATGCTGTCATAAAAGGGGAACTGGCCATAAAGCATGGTGAACAGGACCACGCCAAGAGCCCACATGTCACTGGGTTTACCGCGGTACGGCCGACCTGGAGACAGGAAGGAGAGGATCAATGAGATCAACTGTGGCATTTGAAATGGTGACAGCAAAGTGCTTTGCTATGCTCCGAAATCAGATAAGTCATAGAGGCTGAAATCGGCATTTGTTTAGTGCAACTGCCCTGCGTGACTCAGGGGTGATCAACCCTTTAACAAGTTCAATTCATGTCAGGTCACCGGGTCTAATGATTAACGAGAGGCGCAAGCACAAACACAAGCAATGACTCTGCATCCACTATATTTCCTGGAAATTTCCAGGACACGGCTGACTTTTTATTTTTCCCAATAATTAACCCCCAGCCATTAAATCAGCCGTGGATCTGCGGCAAATAAACTGGAGCTGGTGAGGGTGGAGCATCATGGCTATGCATGACCATAGGCAGTGTTGTTACAGCCAGGCAGGCAGTAGCAACAGAACAGCAGCAGGCAATTATGTTAAAGCTTGTCACACACACACACACAAAGGGAGAGAGAGAGAGAGAGAGAGAGAGAGAGAGAGAGAGAGGATGGGAGGGGATGGGGGTAAATGGGAGTAGTTTCCCTCCAGTGAGTCATCAGTGCGTGAGTCACTGAAGCTCTGTTTAATTGTGTACCCGTCACGTTATGCTGATATACACGCCCAGGTTTTATCTACACTTTGAGTAGTTGGAAATGAACACTTTCTGTTTGCAAAGATCCTTCTTATTCTTGTGCAATCTGCAGGACGATATTCTGGAAATCAGTGTTTAAATAGATGGAACTGGGGGCCTCCAAAGGACGTGCAAGCTCAAGCAGCAGCCTGGCTGGTGTGTCACACTCAGGTCTGCACATTTACTTTGACAAATGAGCACTGAGGCTTAAGTACATAAAAAAATGGATTTCTGCTTTTTTTTTCAGACAAAGGAAATGTTTCACACAAAGAGGAAAGTAGCTTCCTCTGCAGACACATATCATGAGAAAAATGCAACATCACTGTGACTACACAAATACAAAAAAAAGGCTATTCCGAGCTTTTTGCCAGTCCAAGATTGCAACATAACCTCTTTCTTCTTGCCTAATAACCGGAAAATCAAACACAAGACTGCTCGCTTTAGCAATGCTCTTTAAAAGAATCCCAGGATCCCATCTGGACCACAATCAACAAGGGTCACTCTTCTGACCAGAACTAGCTGGTGTGGCATTTTCGGGAAATGCACACATTCAGAGGGCTGTGTGTCATTCGCAGTTAATACACTTCATAACCCCGTTTCACATCCTAAAGTAGGACAGCGGCAAATCTAAGAAGGTTTTCACACCTGCAGCATCACCCAGTTTGTCACTTTCAATGTCACAAAGGAGCTTCTCAGCACTAGGACTGTCTGAGAAGCTGCTGGTTTGATGCACGCGTTGTCCTTTAAAAAGAACAAGCATGCATGACATCTCTTTCACTCACCACTTAATACATCAGGGCTGATGTAGGCCGGACTTCCTCTCTGGTCTTTCAGCAGGTCATCCTCGCTCACCAGGTGCTTTCCCAGGCAGAAGTTGGTGATGGTAATTCGGTGAGTCCTGTAAGCACAAGTAAACACGCAGACGCTGTTGATAAACACCTTTTGTGCTTCTAATTTGAATCAGGAGTGAATGTTGACCTGAACAGTCCCACAGCTTATGCACATCCTGCTCTGTGTTCTCTACTTTAACTCGATCAAACCGTGGCAAACACATCTTAGCAAACTAGTAGCCAAACAGTCTTACTCATCATAACAAACGTAAGTTTCGAATGTGAAACACAACACACTCACAGCTGAAAGCACGAAGTAAACACAGGATGACAGAGACGGTGAGAATTTGCGAGCGTGCCTTGTTGTTTTAATAATCTCACGGTGCACTGGGCCTTAAAAATACATCATTATCTGAATACTGCCAGATGCAACACACCCTGCACACCCAGTCTTATTAGAAGACAGTCTCCCATCTACTTATGCTACACATGTAGTCCAGATATATGCTTCTGTCATCAGGGCCTCTAAATTCTAGAGCACCCTTTGGTATTTATTATAGATGTGCTTCACGTTCTTCTCTTATCTCTTTGTTCTTGTACCTTCCTGTTAAGCTTCATGTAAACCATGCTTTGAATAGTGTAAGTTTATTATCATCGACAGACATCACTGCTTTAGCCGATGGCAATCTTCTTACATCAGGCCTGAGACATTTCGAGAACAAGACCACTCCAGACACACTGGCGCTTCAAAGTCTGAGAAGACCCACTGCTGTTACCAGCGATGTTTGATTAATTTGGTTTCTGTGGAAACAATGTGGTACTATAGGATTTTTCTCTGAGTCATCAAGGTAAATTTAGTTTGCTTGCGGTGGAGTGAAACCTAACTGTATTAAAGCTGAAGAAATATGGACTGTTCTATATCTCTGTTCTTTTAGCAGAGAAAGAGGAAAAACACTTTGACAAACATATGAGTCAGCCTGTGGCTTGGGATAATTGTCTTGATGACTAAGCCTGCATGGTGATGGGCTGGCAAATGAATATATAAAGCTCACGAAGATTTAAAATATGTACACAAACACACAACTTCAAGTGCACCCACACAATCACTCCCATGGTGAACACGCACACACGAAAATACACTCAAAGGCACATGAGCACACACAAAAGCCACGGTCTAGAGCCCGGGTCCTCTCTGGATCACGCTCCTCGCCCACATCCGCTTTCTAAAAAGCCTGAGGTCAACAGCTTCCCCTATTCTCTCTCACTTTCACACCCTGCTCCATCACACACACACTCACTGCTCCCATTATGGCGTCTGGAGCCAATTCCTGTCAAACACTCAATTTTCAACCATATGCTCCAATCTCAACCTTCCCTGAACATTCAGTTCATGTAACTTCCAGCTGCTTATGTGATCCAACCCTTCAATGGCTTTGGTGATCCAAGTCTCAATAACCATACAGTGGCCTTGTGATGTGCACAGGGATGGGCCAGAGGAACAGAGTGCAATGCTTCAAGGACCCTCGACATAAAAGCTTCCTTTATGGAGGAGTCGGTTCTTTTGTCTGTGTGCATCACGACCCAGGCTTCTATTCTTACACCGGAGATTGGGTAAATGAAATTGCATGTTTGCCTCGTGAGGCAAGGGTCCCTGAGGACTGAAGAGAGACCACATCATCTCTGCTTCCTGATCATGTGACCCCGGGTAAGACAGGAAACCAGAAACCTAAACAGCCCCCTTGACTTCGCTCTCCCGGCAACATTTTGCTGAAAATACACCAGCTGACGAGAAAGGAGGTGAAACGCAGGGCAAGTTGTACAGAGACCAGCAAATTTCATTTCCCTGAACCAATGATTTGGAGACTTATACTAGCACCCAAGCTTTAGTGTAGCAATGTGTTTATCCAATTTCTAAGGCTGGCATTGCTGAATTATGGCTACTGCAGCATAAAAAACAATCCACAAATGTTTAATTGAGTCAGAGGGGATAATCCATCCCTGAGACAACACAGTGACGTAAATTAACAGGTGCTCTCTGGAAGACACACAAAACAAAAGCATGAATGTCCCTGTAGAAATACAACAAATATCTAAGTAGTCAAAACAAGCTCTGACATAAATTGTCAACTACCCCGCAGATTGATTTATGACATCCTGCTTTCATAACAGCTGGCACTGCAAGAGGAAGTCACATCACTCTTGCATTAAGTGCTGAGCTTGTTGATGGCATCGCTGCATTTCCCGGAGTGAGGACAAGCCGCAAAGGAGGAAAGGGGATTTTGGGATCGGTCTGCATCTTAAGTGACCCATGTGCTTCCCATACTGACTGTACATCCAGGGTGGAGTGACAGAGGAAACGTGCAGGCCAGCAAAGAATGATGCATAAAGGAGACCAGGAATAGTGAAAAGTAAAAAAAAGGATATGACAAAGGGGAGAAAAGAGAAAGACAATGAAAGCAGGAAAGGGACTGGGGTGTAAAAGAAAATAGAGAAAAAGCAGAGGGTAAATAAATGATGACTAAGTGTGTGCATGTATATGTGCGTGTGTGTGTGTGTGTGTGTGTGTGTGTGAGAGAGAGAGACATGCATTACGGTGTGAGTCAGCTCTGAGCTATGGGGCCTTTGGCAGGCCTCTCCTTTGTCTACAGCTGGGACGGAGTGTTCCGCTCGTCTGCTCCTCACCCTGCCACCCTCCTTTCCTGGCCAAAACATTTTCCTGTTTCATCACCACCACCACTACTGCTGGTGGTGGTGGTGGTGGTGGTGGTGGTGGTGGGGGCAGGCTCTGACGCCTGAGATGCAGAGTGTGTATGTAGTAGAGATAAGCTGACAACATGACAGCTCAGTAGACAAACTCAGACGCGCATATGAAGCCTGAGAAGTGACTGAGTAGAGTGTGAGGACTACACTCACTTGTGCGTGATGCATCGGTGTTTAGATGTGAAGGTGTGTGTAACCAAGCGTAGGAACAGAGTATGTGTGTGTGTGTGTGTGTGCCCGTGTTAGTCATGTCCTTCCAAATGAAAAGACTGGTTTTGTGGGATGATTATCAGAGTTTCCAAGAGTGTGCGCGCTGACCTCTGCTGTTCAGAGGCAACCTTCCACAGGTTCAATGCAAAATCTAGCTGAATCATCTAAACCTGGACAAACTCATATCAAAAAGCAAGTAGCAGCTAAAACACATTCTGTTAGAGGGTGGCTTTCACCCCGAATACACACACCCTCTCTCCCATGCACTCTGCATGTACGGTGTTTGGAGAAGGCCTTACAGATGAGTAGTTTTCCATTCTGCAGGGCCTATCTGAGCTGCAGCACTGTGTGACCTGAGGTGCACTCACCAGGGTACTGTGTTCTACATAACACTGCTCACACCCCATCCACCGCAAACACTTCTACCGAGAACAAAGCCACGGCATATTTTTTGCTCTATTTTGCACCAGAGTCCAGTTCACCCTCCGCTTTCAAAAATCCAACCACGGGGAATGAATCATCAGCCTTTACTCAACGCACAGACACGGACTGAGCGTCAGGCACAAGAGAGGAAGGATTTAGGCTGCTGCGACTGATCTCACTCTTAGTCTGAGAATGTGACCCCTGCTTGGGTTTAAAGCCAAATGCACACTGGATACAGGCTGCTGGGGCCTCTCACATACGTGAGCTGAGACAGAATGACTAACTGGCAGGCTAAAATGACCCACCCGGTATAATAAGAGAGGTTATTGGCCAGTTAACTGGCAAAGCCGAATAAGTGAATGAGTTTCTTCTTACCGTTTGTTCAGCACCATGTTTCCCAGCTTGAGGTCTCTGTGCACAATGTTTTTCTGCATGTAGGAAAGAAAGAGAAGAGAGGAAAAAAGATGTCTGGTCAATTCATGCTTGGGGGTCATTGGCATCAAAACAATATGTTTGTTTTTGAGAGCGGCACACAAGCATGGAGAATGAGTAATTAGAGAGCATGAGCAACTGGCAGCTACCAGTAACAAAGCAACTTTGTGTCCAAGCGTTCTTCATCGATTGAAACTGTGTGTTCATATTTCCTCTCAAGCACACTGTCTGGTAGTATGATGGATAACACCTTTTCAGAGGAGTGCACCTTTTGTTGGAATAGTCCAACAAATTCCACTCTAGACTCACCTTATGAAGGGCCTCCACCACACGCACCACATCATAGAAGATGACGATGGCCTCACGCTCGCTCAGTCGCTTCTCCTTTATGACGTAATGCTGGAGGTTTATTAGATCTGCTGTCTTGTCACTGAAGTCGTGAGCACACAGGCAGTCCAGCACGAGGCAGATCCGCTTCTTCATCTTGCGCACTTTGTTGGCCTCCATGTCCTCCACTATTTCATAGGCTCGATCCTTGGGAACGACAACAAAGAGAAGTGTGAGCAGCTATCTTCAGGAAGGTGCTTACTTTCTAAGGAGAGAGCCAGCGGTGTGTTTTAGAGGCACTTTCCAACAGCATCCAATCAATATAAATTGAGGCACCCACGAATGCATCGCACTGAATGGATTCCTGTGCTATACCGGCTGATCAAGCGGATTCATTCAGCTTAGAGCGACATAGATTCAAGCTGGGTAGGGGCCATCAATCACCAGCCAGCAAGTAGCCGAAGTAAATAAGACATATACCCCTTCACACCGGGTGGTGGAAGACGAATAACAAAAGGTCATTCCTCTTCTTCCAACTCCAGTCTTAGCAGAGTCACCACTTCTCATCGATTTCTGTATCAGGTTGTCAGTTTTTTTTAGATGCAGTCAGCACCTCTGAAAGCATACATTATTAACTGGATCTCTCACAGTGGAGATGCACTATAATAATCCAATCAATATTGCAGGCCGAAATGAATCAGAGTGCATGGCTCAATGCTGCTATTCTGAGAACACCAGCAGAGTGGAACAGACAGGATGTGAAAGAGAGACAAAGGAGAAAAAACAGAGAGAGAGAGAGAGAGAGAGGGAAGGCAGATGGAACAATAACAAAGTTAAAGGAGGAGGCAGACGGGAAGGCAGGTGAGGGAGGGGGGCTCATTGTGAATGGATGGGGCTGTGAATAGAGAACGACTGCAGATAAATATGGCTTTTAATGGTACTCCCACTTCTCTATTGAAACAACCCTGATAGGGAAAATGCAAGCAGCTGGCTGGTTACTTGTACTTGCATGTTGATGCTATATTCTGAACTGAATAGAAAGTGACACAAGCTTCTCCATGGTAATAGTGTATTCATCATGTTCAGTTATACAGAATACTTGCCCACACAGCACTGAGTAATACAGACAAACTATAAGAAACTCTTCTTTTTTAACTTAATTGCCAAATGTGCGCAGGTCTACCTGGAAGAGGCCGTGGTGGTGCACCACCCCATCCTGGTTGTGTAACAGAGAAAGGAGGGAGTATTCCGTGTGCAGCAGCATCTTCCCCTGCCTCTCCTCTTGAGTCTCCCCTGCAGAGTCCACTCGCTCCTCCAGCGTCAGGATCTTTCGTAACCACAAATGAGAACAGAGCAAACATTAGAGGTCACAAGACAAGAGCTCATACAGGATCAGACAGGGGAAAGAGAGCCTTAACCATTTAGTATGAAACTAATCTTCAGTCCTGACGGTGAACCTTTCAAGTGACTGAAGACATGGCATTTAAGCACACATGCCAGGCATTTAACAAGAAGTTACAATCTGTGGAGTGGAAACGGCATAACAGAGCTGCAGCTTTAAAATAGCGGCTTGCACGTGAAGTAAACAAGCTGTGCAGCAGACACTGAGGTGGTGCAGTCACTGGTATGAGGGGAGGGCACTGACTTACTATATGGTCCTGGGGGTTAAAAGTTGACATTCCAGGTGGGGCACTACCTTCCTCCCTTCCTTTTCACCCCCTTCTGTACCACCCTCCCTTGCAGAACAGACATTGGATAGCCCCAATAAACAGACTGCCTGCCTGAGGTTTTGTTGTTTGCGCCAGACTAAAACAGGGGGGCCATAAAATGAACACCAACAAAGGAAGGTCAAAGGTTCAGATGTCTACTGGGCCATCATTGCTTTGTGTTTGGATAACATGCTCATTTTTTTATTGAACTGTGCGCTTCACTCGTGTTTGTGAGAAAGAAAAACAAAAAAATGTGCCAACACCGACAGACTTACTTTGAGCTGATAGAAGTCATCGGTGCCGTCCTTTCTGGCCAGACACTGCACTATGCTGGGCACTGGTGAGTTGCCCAGGCGAGGCCCTGCAAGGATAAGAAAAGGAACAGCTGCATGACCAAAAGGCAGGCTACACGCTGGAGTGTGTGCTCTCACTGCAACTCATTAAAGGCTGAACGTGCACATACCCATTAACACCCCTAGTGTAATGTTTTCTTTGCCACTCTGCATTGCAAATAGCGGAGTAGTTGTGTAGTAGAAAACATTCAAGTTTGAGAGCACGGGAGACAAATACATTTTCGAGCGGGAGGAAACAACCTTTTTCCAACACAGAGTCAGACCTTTCTGGCCGATGTCATGGGGATCAGCAAAATTCTTCACATTCTTGTCTCAGGCATGCACGCACACAGAGACACCCCACAACTCTCATGCACACAGGTTACACTTAGGCTCATGAAAAAATTTGAGCACTAGACGCAATCTCAGCCACACAGACCTTACTGATTATGATACTTTTAGGTCTCATGCAAAGACAGGCAGCTTCCTTACCAAGAATGAAGGGCCCGGCTCTCTTGGCGTTACTGCCGGATATCCCAGGACACTGCAGCTTGTTGGCCCTGCCTGATGTCTCTCCAGCTCCCCTCTCCGACGACCGCCGCTTGGACATACTGGAGCTCTACAGGGGAATATATCTGATTAGTACATGGGATAAAGATAGTCAAGCTACAGAGTAAGTGCATACATGTGACTGCAAGGACAAGATCTGATGACAAAAAAATAGCATCAGTAATCTCCAACCAACCATCTCTTCAAAAATAAATACTAGACAGAGCTTTACCAGTGGTCCAACAGGCTTGATCGAGAGCGGACTGATTAGTGAACAGAAGTGAAAGGCCGTAAACTTCAGGGCAGCTCCACCCAGCCGATTTTAAATATCCCTCCCACACATTTACCAACACCTCAGTGTGAATGTGAGGCCATTATGGCTCCATTCAGAGTGATGGCTGCTGGCGTCAAGGGTAACACCTCAGATTCAATCTCCCAAACAGGCAATGCAAATGTGCCACAATCTACAATTTAAATGCAAAATGCCATCATGTAAATGAAATGAATATACAAATCTAATCATACATACACATTTAAATACATCCTCATTTTATTCTCTAATGAATGTCTTGTATTTGACATTTGTATTGACTGTAATGTTTAATGTATGTTTTTAAATGTCGACCCCAGGAGGACTCGCTGTGCTTTAGGGCACAGCTGATGAGCTGGGATCCTGACGAACAGAAAATAAACAATGAATAAATTCTTCTCAGCACTGAAACACTTATCCATCTTTAGCTTTTCCTGCTGCAGTGGTCATGGGTTTAGAAAATCCTTCCGCTCTTAATCTGCGTGTTTTATCTCAAAATCTGTACAGCCGGCTTATCTACGCAGACCTTCCTCTGAAAGGACATGCATGTTCAAACAGGGCTGAAAAAAAAAAAAAAAGCCAAGCCCTGACACTATGATAAGGAACTAGATTCACATGTCAGAAGAACCAGTGACACAGTATGACGCATCATCATTACACAAACGACTTCAACTGCCACAGCAGATCTACCTCCCAGAATTCAGAGTGTAAGAGGTATGCTTTGTTTACTGATACTGAGTTCCAATGTGATGAAACCCCATCTGTTTCCTGTAACAGGGAAGTAGTGCCTTGAACCAAGAGGGATGACTCACCCTGCTGTCGTCCTGAGTTTCCATTGGACAGAAATGCTTAAATGTCTAGGTGATGACACCAATAAGAGCGTGAAATGTGCCCCCAAGCCTCAGACATGCACAATATCAACAGAAAAAAAAACACCTCGTAGAAGTTAGGGCAACAAAAAAAGGCAACACAAAGTGACATATCTGAAGTAAATGATCAATGTCAGATAGCAGTGGCATGCATATCTTAGCCAAATACACGAGAGGTGATTCAGACTAGTAAAATCCAAAGCACCTCATAAACTGCAAACTAGACGTTGAGTGGAGAGCACACACACACAAAAAAACCTCAAGAATATGTAATCAGTCTTGCAAGTGGAACAAATTAGAGAAAATGAATATTTTTAATGAATTAGACCATCTTCCTGTTTCAAAACTAATCGTGCGCCACTCGCCAGTTGGCGTTTTTGGGCAGAGAGGAGGCAGGACAGTTGGCAGTCAGTATGGGCTGGTATGAATTCTCACTTCCATGAGGCTTTTTGTGATCCCAGACAGCAGACAGTGTCATCATCATGTCTCTCGCCCATCTGTCTCCATCTCCACTAGTCATCACCCACTGAGTCTGATGAGCTGAGGTTTTCTGACAGCATTTATGGCACAAGCCAGAGTGACACCAAGTCACGCTGCCAATAGTAAGAGAGCATCTTACTCTAGAACATGCAAGGCAAAGCAATGGATAATCCAGTGGCCAAAGTGGTTGGCAAAATAGACAATCTGCACACTGCTTTCGGTGCTGCCAGATAAATCCATTTTAAATTGTTGGTTGAGTGCTAGAAAGGCTGCTAGATTGAATAAAATAAGCAGACTGCGCACAAGCTAACAGGCACTTCATTTGTGGCCAATTCCCACATTCCTAACAAGGTTATCTGTGATTGTGCCTTGCATGAATTTCGTTTCTCTACAGCTATCTAGTCAAGAGTTAAAAACAACAACAACAACAACAACAAAAAAAAACAGCATACCAATTCATGTACTTTGGACTTACAGCACTAAACTGACTCATGGACACAAACTGCTTCATAACACACAGCAAATGGACCCAGGGCTATCCATCTACCTACTAAACACCAGCTGCAGTGCTGCGGAGCCAACCCCTGACACGTCTAAAAAGCAAAGGTCAATGCAACCAACTAATGCACACTGACCTAAATGACATCAGTGTGATGACAGCACACAGCTATCCTTTTCTGACACTGCTGTGCCTCTCTGCACAGCCAGTGATCTGGCAAGCAAAACTGCCTCTGACTGCCTCTGTCTCTGACTGTACCAGAGGGAGGACAAGAACAGATACAGCCTCTGAATCATATCACACAAAAGGAGGAGAGACACGCTGCCGGTGCCCACGAGAAATGTGGGCTCCTTAAATAGTATCAGAACAAAACAACCACGTAGGTGTCTCAAGATCCACCCACCCAGACTCCATGCCACTTGTCTGGCTCTGCAAGAACAGCTTGATTGCAAAAATCAAGGTAGTATCAGGATGGACAAAGAAAGCATAAGGACACATGGTCAGGTAGTAAACATGCAAGTGGACCCAGCAAGACAGTATGATCCAAATCGATGAAGCCATATATAGATCAAACACAAAAGTCAGGACAAAGAGGTAAAGCAACTCGAAGGTCATACACGCTTCAATCCTGCTGCTTCAATGAAATGTCAATCAATCATGTCAGCTCACACATCTACAGCTATGAAGCCTACCTATTACTGCAGATGTAACTACATTACTGCAATAAAAACGCCGACAACAAGTCTGTGCGTACTCGGTCACATTATAAATCACGAGATAAAAATAATTACAAATACACCCAGACTGTCACACATTGTTTGGTGCCATTTTGCGACCACAAGGTCTGGACACCGTTCAGTTCTGGCAGCGAACAGTGTAATCGTGGAGTAAAACGCTGACGTTATGCCTTACAACTTGTGCAAAACCACTCCACAGACAGCTCACAACCTGAGTAGCCAGGTGCTAATGTGTTTTCCCCACAACAATGACTATCTGACCACCTTGAGACGCTTTAAAACACACTAAACCGCATTACACAGCGTGCGTTAATGTAGACAACGTCTGACTGGGGTAATTACTTAACTAAACACACACTAAGGCATTATTTCACGATGTATCTTTATTTAGAGTAACATAAAACAAACCTTGGCTGCATATTCAAACTTAGTACGGCAACAAAGCTCACTGAATTCCTCGGCTAAAGACGCTGCCACAGCTTTAGGCACACCGGCCACACAAAGGGGTGTCGGGGCACACAACACAACAAGGAGTCGGTGCAAACTACACACAGCAGCCGTTAGCTCGGTTATGGCTACTTTAGCATGCATTGTTAGGTGCTGGAGAGTTTTCCATATGATTGCTGGCGAGCGACGTTAGCTAACGCCAAGCCGGAGGCTACAGAGCAGCCGGGAGGCCATTTAAACAAAGTCGGTAACATTACAGTTGGCTAGCCTTGCCTGAAAGCTAGATAGCAATGTAGTCGCTACCTCGCTTACCTCGAGCCAAAACCGCCGGGTAAAGTCTGCGTTGTCTGCTTACAACATCGACATTTCTTGGGTAAACGCTGCGGTGGATGTGCGGAGCTCCTCGCTTAAACAGGAGAGACCACAGAGGGCTGGTTTCGGGTTGTTTAGCCTCTGTTACCGAAATGAGCAATTAAGGAAAAGCCTCCGCTCTTCGCTGATCGCATCTTTCCACAGCGACAGCGCCACCTGACAACGGAAATGACGCACATACTTATTTGATTGACAGCTGCGCTCGACCAATGCCACCTCCTGCCTGTTTTTTCCGAGTAAATGGTTGCGCACTGATGATGAAATTCTTTGCATAATAAAAGTTGCAAAATGAAACACATTACGTCATAGTTGTTCGTACGGGAAAAGTTTGATAGAGTAGGATTGGGTCAAGGTGGTATGAAAAAACAGGCAAATGTCAGTGTGGATATACAATATTACGATTTAGTTTGTTTGCAAATAACTTCCCAGCCCACATGGAAAAGACACAAAAAATACCTTTCTAGTGGTGAAACGTTTGTCAGACAGAGCATATGTTCTGTCTAAAGGTCTGCAAGTATCTATAATCACCCAACCAGAGGAAGTCATCAGAAAGAAGGAAATTTAAATAACCCTTAAGTTTAAGTAACCCTTGGATTAGGATTTAATGAGCAATAAAACATGAAATCAGCTTCATCTCCAGTCTCACCTAAATCTCATAAAATTTCTTCATGGAAATCATTTAACTTACCTGTCTCTGTAGCTAAATGTAATGCAGCTGCAGCTGCTCATAAACATCTCTGACTCTCAGCTGAAAACTTGCCTCATATAATGTAAGGCTGCAATTAAACGATTATTTTCATTGCTAATTAATCTGCCGATTATTTTCGCAATTAATCGATTAGTTATCAGGTCTATACAAGGTCAGAAAATGGTGAAAAACGTTGATCAGTGTTTCCCAAAGCCCGCGTTGATGTCCTCAAATGTCTTGTTTCTGTCCACAACCCAAAGCCATTCAGTTTACTGTCATAGAGGAGGGAAGAAACCAGAAAATATCCACATATAAGAAGCTGGAAACAGAGAATTTTGACTTTCTTCAATAACTCAATACAATTAATCGATTATCAAAGTAGTTGTCAGTTAACCTAATAGGTGGCAACTAATCGATTAACTGCTGCAGCTCGAATATTATGCTCTACACTACAGTTGCTTTTAACGAGACAGATACTGCACCTCATTCAGGTTACCCATATGACTCAGTGAAACTGTATCACTGCCTTCAGTTAGCACACATCTGATAAAAGCATTAGTTTTTCAATATTTGACACTCATTGTCCAGCCATGAAATCTCTGAATCAATGTTACCTGTATGTTGAAATTGCAGTTAGGGAGGGTACCACCGATTCAGCAAACTGAAAAGCCAAGGTGTTACTCATTTACTCAGTAAGCACAGTTTTTGAATGACATGACATTTATTAAAGCCCACCTATGTTCCAGATTTAGATTCCCCCGACTGATCTTAAATACCACCCACAGCTACCAGTTTCAAACCAGTGGGCAGGTGTGATAGACAAAGAGAGGGCAACCTAAATGGAAGAGGCTTATTCGAGTTGCTCGAGTCTTCCTGCCTTGACTCAGCAGAGCACATGCCCCCGGCCACATGAAACATTTGTCAGCCTGTGGCTTTACAGTGTCCTACCCACAGCCTTTAAAGAGGAAACTGAATCATAACGTGAAATGCAGGGTCTGTGAGAGAAACATGATTTAGTTTTATGTTCAGGGAAACTAAGGTTGACTGGACTTTTTTTGTCTGTAAATTCAGAGCTTTGTAATATTGCGTGTGGTCCTAATGGAAGAAGCAGCGCAATGTTTTTTTTTTCTTTGCTATGCCACTAAAACAGAATTATCCTGGTGATGACAAATATTTATGGTGAAATGTTTTCTGATGAGGTTGGCTGACTCCAGTGCACAGTCTTGCATTGTGCCTGGCCTAAGCTCAGGTTTCTGTTTGTTTTGCAGGTAGGTTGTATCCTCAGGGCACGTAGTGTTTCTTGTCTCACCTTTGCCAAGATTATTGGGAAGACCTCATCAGAATACTCCTCCCACGGATCAATTCAGAGAAATGTCTCAGCATGTTTAGCCTGCATGGTATGCACCATGTTCGTGTGTGTGTGGTTGACTAGAGGAGTGCTGACTATCAGCCTCACTTTGACCCGTCTGCGGGCAGACTGCACACAAGTATTTTGGGTACAGCTACTCATTGTAGGTCTGTGCTGGAGGACAGCAGTCTAATTGTGGATTACATTCAAGCATACTGCTTTTAATGCTCTGTTTTGGTGGTTAAATATATAAGAATAAACAGGATCAATCACACATTTGTTTTACATTTCACATGATCCTACACTCTATAAATCAAGTGAATTAGTGAAAAAAACGTTGGTCTTATGAGTACGCTTATCACCTTTTGCTGCATTTTGTCAAAGACAGCATGACAGCGTAATAACCTGCAGTGTAGCAGTGTGTGGTAGAGTTTGGACAGACCACACACAGAGTGCATACTGTTTAGAAAGGTCAGACAGCTCCCCCTACTGTTACATCCTTTCAACTACAACAAACTATTACAAGGTTCGTGCCATTATTAACACATTATTGCATCAGTAGACAAGCTGTTGATACAGTTCATTCAATAAGTGTAAAAACATACATTTCCCCACAACTATTTATTAAAAATTCTACAATGCACATTCAACAATTTAACAATTGCAGCAATATGCACTTTCCTATACACAGAAAATAACATTTTCAAATAAATAAAGTATGCAATAAACATATTTACATATTACACAATTACTTATATTGCATTACTCTATATTACAATCACATACTCATCAATGAGCACATTTCTGGGCCCTTGCTGAACATTCTGAGACATTACAGGAGAGTAAGAAATGTCTACTCATTTGATTTTACGGTAGAACAGCGTGATGCAAGATGCACATATTTCTTACCAAAATACAGATTTGACAGAATTTGAATCATAGAAAGAGCACTTGGGTTTCCTTCAACTCCTCCACAATATCCCTAAATCATTTGTTCATCAGAATACAGAAGAAGTTAGACTTCTTCTTCATACTGTGTAATAAACTAACATGGAATTATAGGCTAAAACTGCGATGTATTATTATCATTTAAGATAAATGACACGGTGTGAAATGAAAGGAATGTGTATTTTGTACCACAGCACAGTTCGACTTGAAAAATCCAACATCTTGACATGAAACAAACGGATGTTTTGCTATTACCACATACACATGTTCAGCATACTGACATAGGCCTACTGTATGTTCTGATGCACTGAAACCAGTTTCAGTTTACACGAACTTACTATTAGAGTGCACTGCAGCTTAAAGCTTGGCTCACCACATTCTTATTTGTTAACTATGCAAATTTGCAGTACGTCATTTGACAACAAATGGAAATACCTGCTCACATGTGCATTTTAAAAGCACCCAAAGAAGAAGGTTGTCTGGCTGCATTTGAGGTCACTGCACTGTATTTGCAAGTACGGACAGCAGACTGGTCTATAGGAGACCAGACTGTTGACGATGCATTGTGCTCCACTCCTCGAGGCATTTCTGTCACGATGACCACGTCACAGGCCATCCATCATGGCCAGAAGGTCGTCTCCTTTGCTGCTGGCACTGGGAGATTGATCTCCAGACTCTGTAAACTCTCCCATGATCTTGGCCAGCTCTGCATTGGACTGCTGATCCTGAAAGACAGCGTCATCCACCGATCACAGTACCAGAGTGATCATCACAGGGACTAGGACCTCATTACAGTAAATCCCATTAGACTGGCAAAGCCTCACTCTCTCTCTGATCATTGACTATGTAACCTTAAACCTATCAATGAGATAAGTACAATATGGAGTCTAATCTTGGAGGTTGCTTATCACGGGTAAAAGAGAGCCTACTAGATGTGACAGGGTGGGCCAGTGCAGACTACATGATTTTTGCCATGATTTGCAAGTCCAAGCCACATTTCTTAAATCTGAGATGAAAACCCTCAGGTCGGCATAAAATCTGCACTCATACCAGTGTCAACAGGGTCTCTAGTTTGTTTTTTCATTTATTATACTGTGACAGTAAAAAGACAGACAGAAATGGGGGAAAGAGAGTGGTATGACAAGCAAGTATGACAAACCAAACTGGCAATGGTTGCAACCATGCGGCTGTAACCACATGGCTACCAAGGCGCTCTTTTAGACATGTCTGACTTCATCAAAACCAAAAACAAAATGTGTTCAGAGACGTCAGAAACAGGGAGCTCTGATAAGTGGATGATCCGAAACAAAACAAACGTCATGGCCGCAAAGAGGGTGAAGATGAGGACTAGCATTCAGTGCCCAGCAGGATGTAAAAGATGTTTTGTGGTTTGAGCAGCTCAGCTACTGTGACATTTTCAGTCTTGTAGTCTGCACTTGTTCTCAGATGCCAGATGTATGGTCAGATTATTTGCCACGAAATGTGCAGCAAAGTTTAGATTTTCATGACACAGATACTGGACAATTTTTTTCCCACTGAAAGAAACACTTTGTGAGGACAGCTTTACCTTTGTTGCTTGGATTTTAATAACTCCATATGAAAGCTCATCTGGTCTTGATATTAATGCCTCTCTGTAATGAAGAGAGCCACAGTGTTAGTTTCGAGTAATCACACTGACAGTGCACAAACAGGAAAAAAGGGGACTCACTCTTCTTCCTCATCTGTGGCAAAGAGGTTGACTCGGAAGCCGCTGTCTGCATTTCCTGGTTTCTGAACTTCTAACCCGCCCATTAACTTGGCCAGCAGGTTCAGCTCCTCTTTGGCTAGAGGGTTGGGAGCAGTGTTGACCTGTTGACATACAATAGCTTGTTTACTTTTGCATATTGCTGCTGTACCTGTTGTTTCCAAGATCCTGCAAATGATGATGATGTACCAGGTAGCAGGTAGCAGGACATGGCTCTGGATCATGGTCACGTCACCACATTTCTGTACACAATACTTGAACATTTAGCCTGAGTGCATGAAATTCATTAACGCTTTGTGTATGAATGAAATCATTCACGTTCGCAGTGATAACAGTGAATCTGTTTCACCTTTGTGTGCTGTGCAGAATTCTTAGATGTTCCTGACATGTGTGTTTCCACTGGGCGGCTGACACTGTACCTGAATGGCAGGATGAAAAAGAGAGAATGAACACATGACTGTGCAACATAGTGCCAAAGATTAGCTGCCAAGACATTACAAACATTTCACTGCAGGATACGGTTCTTTGCAGACATACTGACACACAATGATAGTAAGGGTGTCATGACATATCTTACATGTTTGTGCCTAGTTTGGTGACCCTGTCTCCAAATATCTCGAAGGACCCCTCCCGCAGAGCAGCGGTATAGTTTCCGCCATTGTTGAACTGCAGCCTGGTGACCTCTTCACCAGTACAGCTAAACATCCTGGAATTACCAGATTCAAAAACGCAAAATATTATGGACAAGCATGCCCTTTGTATGCACAGCAGTTTCTTTTGAATTTCTTTTGCCTATGATGAAAACAGTTCCCCTAAGTGGAAACTTTAAGACCCCTCTTGCTTTGAATACTTGTGCCTGCATTATTGAAGCTCACATATTCTACATGTGAGCTTCCTTCATGTATTAAATGCTTCGCTGTACACATACAACCCTTCGGTAATTTGATCCAAGCTAAACATACGGCACGGAATCTAAAAATAGAATGCAAATGCTTGTACAACAAAACCTCTGTAATGCAATTAGCCACAGATAGGCCTACTTAACTTAAGATTACAGTGTTTGGGTGAGACCAGCAAACATATCACAGACAAAAAGGTAAAGATCAAAGATCACTGATGGACCAAAAGTCAATTTTACAATCCAAGCCACTGAAAACTGTTTGGTGAAAACTGCCATATACTGTGGCACCTTATCAAACCAGGGACTTGTGTTCCATGAGGCACAGGACCGCTGGTGGGAAGCACAAAGCGGCCGTTGGAGTTCTGCACTTTGTCCTTGAGGAAAATAGAAACCTGGCATAAAAGAAAACATAGAGACAGGCTTGTGACAACAACAAGACACAAATCAAAAGATGTTATTATCCATTTAACCCTCTCCCCATGATACAAATTTAGCAAAATAATGGACTTACTCTGATATGCATGTCTTGGAAGAAGATAAGGAGAGTTTGTCTAATGAGCTGGAACTCACCACTGGACAAGGGTGTATACATCTAAAAATAAATACAGAAATTAAAATAAAATGGAAAAGAAACAAAATGAGCAATGAAAAAATACACAAAGCAAATAACTATATATATATATATATATATATATATATATATATTCCTTTACTGTTAAGCATTATCCTATTTAAGATATCACATAATAACAAGCAATGAAAATAAATTGTTGCTGACACTTGATATTTCATGTGCAGTGATGCTGTAGCTCGATGTGTGATTGTAATCCAAATGGTTTCTAATCGTACATTGTATATTGACTTCAAACACTGCTTATTCTCTTGTTTCAAATAAGTCACTGTCACCTAAACTGCTTCGATTAAATGCACCTGTTAGAGTCAGCGTGGAGTTGAACTGGATGGTTTTCTCTTGCTTTGATTGGTCAGATGTGTGTACTTTCATACTATTCTTGGTCATAAGATTATGACACTTCAAACATTGTCAAATGTTTCCTCTTCTTCTCTTCTCACAATGTATCATCAATTATGATTCAGAATGCAGTTCTATACTCCACAGCTGACTATCTGTGACTAAACTACAGAAACAATAAAAAAAACAAAAACAAAAAAAAACATGTTTACATCTGAAGTTGCTTCCCTTTCTTTTGTTCTTGTTATACTTTGCCACATTTGGGGGCCTTTTTGCATTCTACCTCTTAGACTGAGTTCATACACCACCAAAAGCTCAAAGATCTTGCAGCACACTGCAGGAAATCCCAACAAGCCACGCGTAATGTCTGTAACACATTTGACGAGAGTGTAGTCACACGTCATACCTCTATGAGCTGCTGGTACGTCTCATCAACCTGGCTGAGAATGGCGGGAGTGTCTTTCACAAAGTCTTTGATTGCATCCATGTGGTTGAAGGAGACGAGGAGGATGTCCTTAGGTCGGGGACAGAGAAGCACCTGGTACTTGAAAGCCATCGTCATCAAGTCATAGAGCTGTGAAGAATGACACACAAGCATGACTTCACTGACTCATCCATCAAATTAAAATGAAAGCTGTTGTTGTATAATAAACACTAGAGGGAGTCATGCACAGCAGCATACAGTGTGATGTGAATCACTCCATGCTTAAGAATTACTGTTGTACTGTTTGCTTCAGGGCAACAAGAAGACACAATCCACTTTTTCCACGTATATGTTATACGACAATAAAGCGTTGATTGGTGTGTTGATTTGACTAATGTAGATCTGAAGCATGCTTGAATATGTGATTATTGATTAATGTGTGGATAAACTTGGTGCACTGCTGTGAAAATTCAACTTAGAATGAAAAAGAGACAGAACAATCTGACATGTGCAGGATACAACACAGCCGTACAGGAGGGCTAGAGCTGTGTACATGGGGACTTACCTTGTCCATGCTTGCTTGATTAAGTCTCATTATGGAGGCATGGGCCAGCCTGTCGAACACAGTGCGTAGGGCCTTTTTGGAGTAAAGCTCCTGAGGCTTGAAAAGTTCTTCTAGGAACTTTTTGTTGAACATGGTGGTGATGATGTCATTCATAACTAGTCAGGCAAACAGTACAGAGAAAAGTCCACAAGGAGTTAGCTGAGGTTTGCAAGTGTATTTTGCACACCGTAGGCTCAGAAAGCAGGCAGATGAGCATTCTAGACTACACTTCAGCCAAAACCATTTCTTCCAAAGCCTAACCCAACAGCCCTAATAAAGCAGCAGCACGGAAAGTCGTCAGCATGTATCCTACTTAGGTAGGCCAGGTAGGACATTTGTTGTGTTTGATCTCCCCTAAGAATCTTTTTATTTGTTATAATTACTTCCACAAGTCAGATTGACAGAGGTGATCATTAACCGTGTTGTGACTGTCAAACAATCAGGTAAACAAGCTTTACATGCGTTTTTTTTTTTTTTTTGAGTCAAGGGTGAGGCAAATGAACTTGCCTGACGTGTCTATGAAGAATCTCAGTCATCAAGGTCAAAGCTATCCAAGGAGGGTTGAATCGAGGGCAGCTGAACTCGGCTGGAGAAGCTTGAAAACATTTCCCAGATAGCAAAATACAGTGATTCAGCGTTGAATTTTGGTGAAATTCAACCAAATTTTTGGTTGAAGTTGAAAAATCTATGTTTATTCAATGTTTAATTAGAGCTACCATTTCAACATTTGAAAAAATGTTGTTGAATCAGCATTGTATAGATGCTGGGTTTTCAATGTTGAAATGTCAACATTAAATAGACATGGTTTCAATGTATGGCATGCTGTGGCTGTGCACCTGTGCCCCCGCCCACGAGACTTGCTCTCTCCTGAGACCAAACCAGTTCAAACCAGTCAACAGTTGGCAGCGGTTGGCAGCTTTTAGCGGTTTTTATTATCTTCGAGTGACAAAAGAAGACAAACTGGTAAGTCCTAATGAGAACACAATGTATTTTCACCAGCATGTCAACTTTGTGAATTATTACCGTGAGGTTGTAGCTTATTAGCGTCGTTAGCATTAGCTAGCGCTAGCATTCTAGATAACGCTAGCTAACGCTAGTGTGTCCGTGTGCAGAGGCTACGCTGAGGGTTCAGGGTTTCCCCCAGTGTATTATAAGCCTGGCGACGGGATGAGAGCGATTTTCGCGGCCAACGCGTCCATCGCGCCGCGCATCGCGTCCATCGCGTCGCCCGGCAAAATGAGCTTCAAATCGCGTATGCTTCATGCAATTTGCCTTGCATGAAGCATATGTAAAACCTACAGATGAAGGCTGAAAAGTGCTGTAATGGTCCTTTAATTAATAATATTGTTGCAATGTAGAATCAATGTAATTTCAATGCATTTATAAATGAATCAATATTGATTCTATGTTCAGATTAATTGATAATTTTACATTGTTTCAATGTTGAAAATGATGTAGTTGAATAAATATTGAATCAATGTTTAGACTGATTGAAAATTCAACATTATTTCAATGTTGATCATAACGAGCGCTTTCAATGTTACTTTCAATGTCTGACATCAATGTTGATTCAATTTTAAGCCATGACCATATCTCAATGTTGATTCAATGGATTTTTGCTTTCTGGGTTCGGCCATCATTCAAGGCGCTTGGATGAGTTCTAGCTAGCTGATGGGGAGTCCCAAACATTTAACCTCTGTGGAGTCGTTCTAATGGTTGTTGAAACCACTTGGGTGTGGCTGGCTGTGTGAAAGCCAGTTGTTAAGGTCACATGAGGTCAACTGTAAAAAGTTTTTAAATCACTTGGGATGGGATGAAAGGACAGTATAGTATGTGGGGGATGAGTGGAGTCATAAACCTACTCCTCTGTTGAGGGATCACTTTCTCTATTTTTACTTAAATGGCCTCCTTCACTCCTCTTTCAAACCATCTGCCCCCTGTCCAAAATATGTTTTCCTAATGAGTGTCCCTTATCCTCCAGGTGGAGGTAATCTGCTGAGTCTTGAGCCATGCATTTCTTCAACGGCTGCTCAGTTTCCCTGATATACAAATTTGTGCATTCCTCACTGCATTGGACTGCATACATAAGACTGCTTTTCTTGTGTATGGGCGTTCAGTCTTTTGGCTGGCACAGTTTCTCTCTTAGTGTGTTGCAGCAACAGAAGGAGAAAACCATCCATCATGAACAATATCATCCATTGTATCCTGGTGAAGCCTTTCCACACATATATGGACTCCCCAAGTGGATTCAACAACCGTGATAACAGCCCCACTGAGGTTAAACACCTGGGACTCCCTGCCAGCCACTTAGAACTGAAGAAGACCCTGGGATGAGACGCCAAAATGTTTTCAGGTTTTAACAACCAAGTCCAGTTGTCCTTGATTCAAGCCTCTTTGGATAACTTGCTTAACAAAGTGAGGCTAGGTAGTATGTTCTGCTGCTTACCCAAAAGTAAAAAATGTAACACTGCTCTGAGAGCAGAGTCAGTGCATTGATATATGCAGACAAGAGACACTTTATAAAGTGACTATTTTAAGGCATAGAGTGTATGCTGTGTCATGAAAACACCCCTAATTTTAGACTATACAATACAATACACTATACAATGAAAGCCCCTATAACCAATAAAGTTCGTGCCCAGGACCTGAGCATTTGATTGACCCAACCACTTACATGATGTACCTGGATGCAGAGACAACTGCAGAGCATTGGTTGTGAAGTATGTGCATATGAGGTCTCACCTGTTGCTTATTTATCTAGGCCCTTTGTGAATTCAGCGTGTTGATTTAGTTTAAGCCAAAGCAGAGCGAAGAGCTACTAATGCATCAGTGCATGATTATTTCAAAGCTCTGTAATAATACCTCTCCTTCTGTCCTCGTCTATCCAGCCAGCTATTGTGGAAACTTTATGAATTAAAAGGAGATAGATACATGAAATGATGTGCTGAAAACCAGACTGTTGTATAACATCGCAACACTTGATCAATGTCGCCGTAGGCTAAATTTGAAAGTATGCCAAATATGCCAGTATACTGTGTGTGTGAATTATCTAATTATCTTATAACCCTTCTTGGAAGGGGTTCTATTTACTGACGATGGGGCATCGGGAATAAGAAACTGAAATTTGCTCTGCACTCCTAATTAATGTTACATTGCCCCGTGCAACACAAACTAATGTGACACGAGTTACGATGTTAGCAAAAAAAATGTGCATTTAACTTACCAAAAAAATGATTCATTAATGTTATCACTTGACTTAACCTTATGTTGACTTTCTATGAACCACCGAAACTTTTATCTGCAAATTATACATTTACTCCACTACCACTAAACGACACGGTTAATGTGCAGTTGTCGCTGTGTAACGTGGCCGTTTTACTGCAGGGTGACATTTGTGTTGTTATCCGGATAGCTGCTAAGCTAGCTACCTTTCTTAGCTTTGTCAGCAGGGATATTTTGAGCCCGAAGCCGCTGGTCCAGGATGTACAGCATTTCTCCGCCGAGGTTGATGAATAGCAGGGGCAGAGTTCTTGAAGACATGTTGGTGTTTGGACGGTTGAATACCTCCAAAAAACGTCGGTAGCTAGCGAATGTTGCTAGCTCGAAAGCTTGCCGATACGGGGGTCTGTCTATTTGATAAAGCCTCCTCTGGTTGCCAGGCCACGAAGGTAAGAGCCAATCAGGATGCTTTACGTCATACAGTGCAGGGAAGGGGTCAGGCGGAAATGAAACTTTCAGTTTGCATCGTGCTGGTCAGTACATAAACATTCCTGTGAAATATTTTTACCTCTACAAGCAATGAAAAATGAAAAACTGGACAAGGAAAATACCCTTTAGCTGAAATGCTTACAACTGATGCTCAGACCTGTGACAGAGTCTCTCAAGTTCACACATTCACAGCAGGTCAAAACGTTTAATACAGGTTTAAAGAGGTTTATACTGAGCAAAATAATCCTCAATATTTTTTTTAATCAGAATTCCATGTCGATCATCATATTTTCAGTTACTATGTAATTTCCTACAATTAAACAACATTAAAATAGTCACTTTTTTTTTTATTTTTTTTTTTTTATTGAAAATGTCGTACAAAGTGGTTCATGCAATTAATTGTGTTCTCACTGAACAATGCATTCTATTTACAACAACGCAGATCAATACAAGGAGTTTGCCACACACCGGCATATAATGCAGCAGGTACAATTACACTGAATACACTGAATTGCATAATTCATAAACTGGTTTTCCTTTATTGTCTGCATGAAAGCTAGGACTGCTGCAACAATAAACAAATGACTTCCCTAATAGCTGAACATCAACAAACAGAAAATTCTGCATGGTCCAAAATCCTTTGTGTCTTGTTATGGTGAAACGTCTCCATTCCTGATACGGACTTCTCGTGCCATCCTGCATGTCTCACAAATTCCGCAGAAAAAGGTCATCAAGGCATCATTGATTATTGTTCCCTGTGGTTAAAAGATTGCAGCAAAAATCACAACATGGAACACCAGCCCTCTGTGGGGAAATGCGCTGCAGTTGTGGTTTCTCAATTGCAGGGAACACCCAACATTTCCTATGTTCATGAAATCTCTCTTTCACAAGAGCCACCTTATGAACCAGTCAGGCTTCCTGTATGAGACTTGCAGCACCTCCCAAAAATATGTGAGGGTCTTCTGAAGAGTTTGACATATGCAAGAAGTATTTGAGTATCTTACCTGAATACCGTAAGTCAGTCTCATATGTGTCCTTATGGCTGTTATGCCTCCTGGCAAACATCCCAAGCAGCAGTTTTCTCCATATTTACTTGCTGTGTAACAGCTCAATGCAAGTGGACAAAAGCAACCAAGAGCACCTGCACAACAGAAGTGTATTTCATTGTGAACTTTTTAAAGAGAACAAACATGAATGTGTGCCTAAGCATTTCTTTGGTGCATAGACAATAACTAAATAACGTTAACTTTAACCGTCTTGAATGGTACTCACAGACAAAGAAGTCACTGCAGCAGGAGCACAAGCCAGTGCTCCACTCTCCTGTTTGGACATTTGTCCCATAGCCGCCTGCACCTGGCTGATGGGTGACCACTGGGTTTGACATTTTGGATTACTGGATCTGCTTATTTTTGATGTAGCAGCCTAGATAAGAGCACATTCAGCTGTTAGCACTGGAGTAGAGCAAAACTGAAGAAGAGCTGCAGGAGAAATCACCTTAATCAATCTTTCCATGTGCCACACTTGTTTTCACATTCTGTCCTGTACTTAAATGTGATGTTAATTTCCTGAGTGGGAAATGTCATAGTTTGACTTTTCATAATATCTTTCACAGGTATAAGTCAAACTATTCGAGATCTCTCCTCAAAAAGTGTTACTCATACAGCTCAAGCAGCATTCCCGTATCTCCCTGCAAAGCATGCAACACATCAACAAACCTTTCATGGACTTTTTCATTAATACAGAATGAGACACTGGTTTGTTGGCTTTGAGAGGTTTTGTGATTTACAGAGTTAATCAGATTCATCCCACTAATGGCTCTTAATCAGAAGTACACAATTTAAAGAAAATCCTTCTCAGCAAAAGAATTCAGCTTCCTGTCCTCTGATATTACTCATAAATCGCCTTTCAAACTTGAAGAACTTGACTTGGAAAAAATGTAAGCAGCTATTTAAAGACTGCTGTATTGCCCTTTAGGGCTGTTTGCTATATTCTCATATGTACGTCGCTTTGGATAAAAGTGCCTGCCAAATGACTAATTGTAATTGTAATACTGTCTATAGTACGTGACCATGACACTGGCATAAAAAAGTAAGTTAACCTGAATTACAAAAGAGCATGTGAACATATCCAACATATTTAGTAAACAGGAGTTTACTGTGAATGTACAACTTCTAAAAAAATTCTAAACTAATAAAGATCTGCAAATATACTTTGTTAGCAATGTCACCATTATTAAGTTAGTCATGAATTCTTCAGCTAATCTGCAGCGAGAGGAAAAAACTGTGTCACTTACCAGAAGAGTCAGTCAGTGTGCACTCCTCCTGATCAAACTGACAAGCTGCACACCACACAGGAAGCTGTGACGAGCTCGAGCTGTGAAATACTGGTTTGCCGACACACTGCAGTTTCTGAGGATGACAAAGATCTGTGGCTATTCACTGACAGACTCAGGCCATTAACAAGAACTGCCACTTAACTTAGAGGCTGATAGTCAGTATGATCTCAAACAGCTGCAGATCAGTGTGTTAAGAGATGAAGGCTGCGATGAAATCATTTCATAATCTCACATTAGATCAGCACACTTAAGAGAATGCACGCAGTTGTGAGAATCTTTGAGACCACGTTTTCATAGAACAACCACAAATGCATCATGTCCTTTCTTTAATATACAGCTTGATCCAGTTTTCATTCAAACATGTCACCAATGCAGTTTGTAAAAGAAGGGATAGATTTACTCAACATTTGAGCTAGCAGAAAACTGCACATAACTGCAAAAACTTGTTTTCTGATTGAGGGAATTAAAATGTTCTTTTCACACAGGGCTATTTGTTTCTGAGAAGTAAATGTAAAACAACTTAAAATATTAATGTAAATTCACAAGATTATGGAGCCCGTACATAGTTAATTTAGACAGTATTGATGCTTACATCTCTGGAATACAGTTTTATCTAACATACTGGATATCAAATTAAACAGAAACTATGTGTTTTATTGCTGGGTTCACAGTTCTTGGTGATGTTTTAATGGACACTTATGGTATTTGGACAAAATAAGAGACACATTGCAATATAATTTTGCAACCCCACCCGTAAAGCTTCTAACGTGAGCTGTTTCTTCACACCTCTGTGGCAGGAAGATTCTCAGATGGCTTAAGTATTGCAGTGGTTTTGTAGTGGATTCATCACACTGCAAAGATGTCCATGTTCTGGTTTCTGACTCCTGCGTTAGAACGATTTAAAAGCCTTTGCTCAGTAAGTGCTCAGTCATGTGGTAATGTCACCAGATGTTCTTAAAGATATGGAGCATTGGCATAATGCGAAGTTACAAGGACTACAGAAAAATGCCATAACAGCACAGCAAGAAATGCTAATACTGTGGCTAAACATGTAACATTGTGTAATCACTAAATGTTTTGTTAGACTGATAAATGATGAAACAACAGGAACTTTAACTTTTACAGCTGTTGGAAAAATACCAGTTCTGACATTATGGCCTGTAGTGCAACACAATACACGTTTGACCCAGAGAGCAGTGCAGTAGTTTTCTGCCATGAGATTCATTATCAAGCCTTTTAAGTTGTATCCCATAGTGGACAAGTTTTGCTATTTTGTGTCACCAAACTGCAGAATATTTCCCAATTATCTGGTACCTTGAGTTCCCTATTTCAGCTAATACTTTACACAAGTGATATCAGTGGCTTCCTCAGTTGTTTTGTGCAGATAAATCTTAAACACATGTAACTGATAATCATATGTTTCAGTACAAATCATTCAGTCCATTTCAATACAGTTTTCTGTGACATTTTATTTCCATTAAATTCAACTTGAAAGCAAAAGCAACTGTATGACGTAACACATGAGAAAAAAGAGGGAAAAAAAGGTTTGTATTCACACGCCACATAACCACATCTGAAAGTGTAAAAGTAAAGATGTTGGGTAAGACAAGCATTTAGAGTCAGTTCTTATAATATGTAATATATCGTCTTTTTAATGGCTCCCTGTGTCTGTGGAGGCTAAACTCTTCTTCATCATCAGCCTCTCCTCTTTTTTCTGCTTCTGCACTTCGTTGAAGACCTGAGAAGAGAAGTGTCAGAGGAGGCACAGAATCACACCTTGACCATATTAGTCAGTTAGATGAGTGAACGTGTCAACTGACAGAAAGCCTGTTATTCTCTCACACGCACAATATGCATCAGAATCACTACTGGACAAAACGTTTCAACGAAGTTTAAGGTCCTTAGATATAAATCTCCAATTGATACCATTATCATGCACTGTAAATAAAAAACAGTGCTCATTATAATACATAGAAAATGTAGATGTAAACAGAATAGTGGGGTCACTTGTTTGCTACCTTAATGCAGAAGGCCTTCTTGGCCAGCCAGCGGCGAGTGGCCCGTCTGTAGTACTCTGGAGGGAAGGTGTAGGTGATGCCCAGCTGCTTGCATACTGTCTCAAAGGCATCATAGTTAACCAGCCTGAGGTTTTTCAACAGCTTTTTCCTTCGGTCAATGGCCATGAGCATTCGCCTCTTGTTGGCTTTGTCCTGCGAAGAAATAGCATAAAAGAGTGGGATTGGACTACAGATGTGATTCAAGTAGGGAGGAAACGAGGACACCAACTGAAGCCCGGTTTATACACTGATCAGATCATGAGGAGATACTTAATTACACATGCAACGGAGAAACACTTCGCAACCTCTGCTCCCTATCTGTGTCCATTTCAGCAACAATGTTCAATGTATGATGTAACATGGAAATTTCCGACTATGGCTGTGCTACGCATGTTCTCATTTCATATGGGGGAGTACACAGGATATCCTGTAGCACACGCATGCTTCACACCAGAGCAAGGCAGACAGGAAATGTGGAGAGACGTATTCATACATGAAAGCTCTGGTGGTGCAAGTCAACTGGCCTATGACATGATGCATCATCGAAGATTTATATATGCAATATAAAACCTGTCCCAAGAACAAGACTTCCGGTTTACCATGTAAGGCAGGAGAATGATGTAAAAATGACGTTGATTCTACGGCTTTCACTCACCTTCTGGTGTTTCTGCAAGTGCTCCCGAAAGTTTCGGATTTTTACTGTCAAAATAGCCACTGAAGGAAAAGACATTAAAAAGGGGACTGAATCAGTAAACAGTTAAAATACAGTACATTCTGCCTTTGTACGACCCTGAAGTTGGGATGCTGTGTAAAACATAAATAAAACAACGTGATAACTTGCTAATCCTTTTTTACATATACTCAATACATTCCACAGGCAAACAGGCTCATTGGTAACAGGTGATAGGATGATTAGGTACGAAAGGGGCATCCTGGAAAGGCTCAGTCGATCACAAGTGAGGATGGAGTGAGGTTCATCACTTTAGTGAACACATGATTGGATGAAGGATATTATTAGATGGGCTCAGGAACACTTTGTTAAACTGCTGTCAGTAAACACAGTTTGTTTGCACATGATTGCATTTATTTATATTTTACACAGCATCCCAAGCTTTTGGAATCAGGCTTGTATTACAGTGAAAACACTTATGTACGCAACCAAATAATCAACTCACCCCGGACTTCCACTGAGTTGCGGTCATTTTTGTCCCTCTGGACTTTTGCAATCAGCTGTTCCGTTTTCAGCCGTAGCTTTTCACTCTGAAGACACGAACACAGAGATTACAATACCTGTATGTGACTTAACTTCCTGTTGGTGTACATTTCAAGAATTATTATCATCAAAAATACTGGAAAAAAGAAAGCAGCATAAAACATGACAAAGTGATCTGCAAGGACATGAGGACTCACATGATTTGCTAACTCCAGTGAAAGAAGTCTTTTGACAATATCATCAGTCCTATTAACAGAAAATACGCATTAGATGAGTGGATGATGAATGTAATAGATATGTGACTGCAAACTTCTCATGAAATGTGAATATAAAGTGTATTTCATGTAAGGTATGGTATGTATGTATGTTTACGTTTGAGCGAGGGGAACAGCTGCATAATCCATCTTCAGCATTGTTGGTGGAAGATCGCTGAGCTGGCTCTCAGAGCCTGGAAGAAACAAAACGTTTGAATGAAAAGCAAAATGAAAAACAAATATGGTTTGGTGACAGCAGTCTCATAACATACCCTCCCTCCTTTTCTTTGCAGCCCGAGCATAATGTCTCACTGGTGGTAGAACAGCGAAGCTTCCTGCGGCTGAGGAGAGAGAAGAAAAGAAACCATAAATGTGCAATGAGCGGACAGAAAAGTGGAAACAACAAAAGAAAAACAACTTTGACAAAGGGATCATAGCTATCGCAGCTGTGATCTAATGTTGCAAGACAAAGGAAAAAATACACACCAAACTGCCTCAGCTAAGGATCCATGGTTGCCAGTCAAAGCTGACAGTGAAGTATACTGAAACTTCACATTATGTTGAAGTCACTACAGGACTGAATAAAGACATGTGTGACAAGGTTTCAACAAAAATGCATGCTATGTACTTCAATTTCTAATCTGTTGAAAAATGTCGAAGCTGGAATCAGAGAATTATGACTTTTACTCTTAAAAAACTACTCAAACTGATTAATCGATTACCAAAATAGCTGACAATTAATTAAATAGTTGACAACTTATCGATTAATCTTTGCAGCTCAATGTAAGACAGTACAGACAACACAGTTTTGTATTAAAAAGATACCATCGATGTATTTATGTCATTAAAGTGGTGAATCTGTAATGATACTGAGTGCCATCTTTTTATGAAGTTCAATGAGCAGATTCATGGCTATTTAATAGTCAAGAAGATGGGAACTCAGACAGGAATAAAGCTGTTCTGAAAGATAATAATGGTCCAGCTCCTTCTCAAGAAATCGATTTTTACATCATGCCTGACACTTGTAGCACAAAAAAAAGTTGTGATATAAACTGTATGGCACTCTAGAGCACCAGCCCTGAGAGTTGGGGATGACTTTATAGAAGAGGCCGAGCAGACAAGGTGTTGATGAGGCCTTTGAGACTATTCTTTGGACAGAAACCTCACTTCGTTCTGAGCTGCAGTGCGGTCAGAGTGACCGGCAGAAACGTTTATTTGCAGCATGCCACTTACATTTCTACTCTGTTCTGTGTGAAGACAGTTAGTGGATGATGATGCAGCAGATGCACATGTTTAAGTTGCATACTTTGAAGAGCACAATCAAGATAATCTGGATAACGTGGCTGTCCCATACCACAGATAATACATAAATACGCACATATCAGATGGTGAGATGATAGCGGTTTTCAATTCTGTGTCACCGAAGCACCAAATGATGTTTTTTCTTTAAACTACTCTTTGCTTGTTATGTTTCCAGTGATTTAATTTCTATTCGACAGCGCTGTTACTCTATTTTATTTTCCTCAGACTAGAAGCTGTATGTGAACCAAATAAATTATGACATGGAGTTAACAACTACGTATTTATTGACGTGTGCTTCATGATTTCCCAGCATCTGTCACTGAGTTGAGCAAACAAGTCCTAGGCGGGACTGCTAATGAAGGTTTGGTACATCTGTGGCTAACAGCGAGCAGCAAATAGGATGCGCAAGTGTGAAGACAAGCTGTCACATTTTGGTAGACCTGGAGCGGAAGTGAGGGTATCGCTGCTCTAGATGATCATAATAATCTGGGAGGTGGGGCGACAATATTCACAACTAAACATCATTTAGCGCTTTCCATAGAAGTGTTAGCTTGTATGTTGTGTGGCTAGCGCACTGTGACCCTCCGCTCCACCCCTGCAGCACTGTCAACAGAGGCCACTGCTGCTCGTGTTACCGTTAGCTAGCTAAGCAACGGCGCTCTCGCTTAGCATGGACAGACGGGCAATGTTGGGCAGTGTAAACAGCCAGGTAACAAAATACAGAAGCAGGCTATCTCCTAAACTCTCTTAGTCTGCTTCTTCAGACTCTTTCTGTCGCTTACACTTACCACAGCCGACTCTCGCTCCTAATAAAGCCGAGTTACTTGTCCAGGGTTTCGCTGACAAAACAGAGCATACCGCGCCGCTTTCTCGCAAAATACCAGCCGACGATTTCAGAACAGTTCGCAAAACTATGTTTGCCAACATGGCTGTCAAGACAAACCAGAAGGTAGAAACTGAATTGCATAAAAGTGATGAAAACGGGACAGGTAGTCACACTCGACCCCTACATGAGGTTCGCCATTTTGACTAGACCAAAGCAGAGGAATGAGGAAATGTTTTCTAGGCTACACGAACAATCCCAGAACACATCGATAGGATTAACTTCGCTTTTCAGTAAATTGACCTTGGTAGTCTTTGTTCTGCTTTCTTCTACAGTTTGCTAAAATACGAAGTAATTGCTTCCATTTTAAATCACAGAGAACATCATTTTTTTGGCAAGCAAAGTAGGTAAATACCAACTGTTGGGGTATATGCAGGCAAATAATCAGTCAGCAGAAGGGTTATAGGTTTTTTTTATTATCATTATTTTTTATTCATAGATACTTTTTTAACTGTGTCCCCTTGTCATAAAAAACAAATATTTTTGAGAAAGTTCACGTATGACCTACAACAATATCATCTCAACAATATAAAAAGTTTCTTCTGTAAAACCTTTATTTCCTTAAAAGGTAACATTTCTATGAAGTGTGGTACGGACAAAGCATGAACATCATAATCTTTATATATCAGATTGATTTTAGGATTAAATCTAGCAGCTATCTACAGCTGTGTTCTAAACTGGATCAAGCTCATTACACAAGCTCAGATCGACATGAACATCTTGCAGCATTTACTCTTATAAAATCAGCAAAGCACTTCAGTCTTTTTCAGTATCATTCATGGCTAATGCTCGTAGAAAAGGGAAGTCGTTCCACAGAACCTCTGGGTCTGGCCCTTCTTCGGTTACACCATCATGGCAGGGTCCAAAAAAACATTGCTCTTTCTGCATCCCACCAGTTGCCATATTCTGGTAGCACTTCGGAGTAAAGGATTCCTCCGTTTCCAAGAGTGGCTGTGTGGACTCAGAACGCAGGTAGACATGAGACGCTTTAGCTGTAGGGCTGTTGCATGGACCAGTGAAGATCACAGTAGCATAAGGAACAGAGTCGCTGTTTGAACCAGAGTAGCCAGGGATGAATGGTGAACCACAAATGGACTCTCCCAGGTCACTCGTGTCCTCTGCACTGCTTAACCATGGGTCCTTGTCCTCTTTGCTTAGCTTCACAGGGATATCCAGGAAGCTGAGGTGGGACAGGTATATTGGATTGGGCTCCTCACTGTCTGAGGCAAGATATGTATCCTGCATAAGGAAAATAAATTAGTCATCATCTTCTTTCATTATTAAGTGACAAAATGTCAGGCCTGTACTTTGTCATATCTTCATTAAAGCAGCATTAATGGCTTTTTACCACATGGGGGCAGTGGAACAAGCGGTGAACACTACACTGGCATAAAGTTAGTATTGCAGCAAACAGTTGCTTATATATACATCCTGTAGCGACATAATCAGGCATTTGGAATCACATTTGGGCCCATCACAAGTCCAATATTCCTCTCCTTTTAGCTTTCTTTGGTCTCCAACTCCTAAGGGAAAGATCTGGCTCTGAAAGAGCCACTATGTTCACCAGCTAGCTGCTAACTTGCTAATGTACTTGCTGCCGTTTAGTGATGGGCGGGTAGCGTACAGAGGATTTATCATAACTCTAAGGTGGAAATTGGGTCGAGAAGAGCACTGAGAATGTACAAAAACAGTAAAGTTATGGGTTATAGTAGTAAACAACAAGCTGCAAGATGCTAAAATGCACCATAGAACAGAGGGGAACTCATAACTTCGAGTGATTCCTTGATGGTCCAATGATTATATAAAAATGTTGATTATTGCAGCTTTAACCTAAAGGGGGTAATTGCATAAAAGCATGTTCTTGCACAGGTTCATTTTCTGCACCTGTGTGGACTCTGATGTCCATCTCTTGATGCTGCTATTAGCGGGATCTGGAACAACAGGCCAGAAACGTCCTTTCAGCCTGCAAAAGAAAGTAAAATGGTTTTGAGAATAAATGACATCACAACTTCACAGCTCACAATGTGGAAGTGATCTCACCTTCTTTGGTTGGAGAAACAAGTCATGACTATGAAGATAATCAACACTGACAGTCCAACACCCGACGCAGTTACAATCATCACAACAGAAACACCATCTGAGAAGAAAGAAATGCATATAATGAATGAAATATCTGCTCTAGGAATACACACTCTCTTGATCTCTCTTTCATGACTCTAGAAAAACAAATAATGATACTGACCAAGGGGCTCAATGTCAAAATGAATTGTTGACCCATTCAGGCTTCCACCAAACGTGCTAACCATCATGAAAGCTTCATACACGGACACTGTGTTGAGGTCTTTCAGGACCACCCTCCTCACCTCCGGGTCGGCATTCACAACTGAAGGAAAAGTCAGACATCAGATAGCGTCAAGTACGTGACAAAAATGTTTCAGAACAGTGAAATGAAGGCGTTTAACCCACCATTAATGGGTCCCTTCTCGTTCCAGTAGAAGACTTTGTAGCTCTGGATTATTCCGTTCCTTTGGTCTAACGGTATTTCATCCCAGGTAAGCTCAATGTGTGACTGCCAGGTCTTTTTAATTTGTATTTTTGGAACCAAGGATGGCGCTTGAAAAGGAAATATCATGATGAGTGATCATAGTGGGCTATTATGCTCATGATTTGAAGCCTTCAAGCCAGCAAAATGTTCACCCACAAGAGGGCATTATTCCATCATGTATCAGCTGCGCCTGGTGGTTTGCACAATATATATTTTTTTTATTCGTGTGGCAAACTCTTTTCCCACTTCTTCAAAGTTAAGGCAGGCCAGCTCTCACACCTCTGCCTGCTCTTTGTGTGATCCTCTTCGTGTCTTTGGTGACTTACCCTTTTGTCTCGAGTAGGCATTAACAGTCTGAGGAAGGCCTATCCCATCCTTAAACCTAGGATACACAGAGATCCCATAGGGCTTGTAGGGCTCAAAGCTGCCTATTGATGAGAGCGAAGAGGTTAGAATGTATCAGCGCCCATAAGCTCCTAACAGTGTGTACAGGCAGGTCATGCGCAAGAAAAAGAAGACCTTGCATAAGCAGGAATTCTCATGGTAAAGGATGAGCATCAGATTAGGAAAACCAAATAAAAGGTGAGTAAAATAAGAAGGACATGGATCTGAAAACCTGCAATACAAATGCTATAAAACATACCTGTTATAACAAGGCTGGTCTGGTTTCTGTTAGTTATTTCAAACTGGGTGAGCGAGAGGTCTGTTGTTAACAAAGGTCTCCATTCCACCACATAATCAGTCGGACTGGAAGAAGCCAGACTTCTCCACTGGACCAGAAGGGATCTGTCATCCCGAGGAATGACTGAGACGTCTGATATCACTGTGTGAGCTACAGACGCAGAACATATCGAACACGTTGTGAGAAAAACGTCTTGAGCTTATTGTCCCTGAGCCGATTTCTAATCCAGTTCAACGTGATTTAAGGATGTCACTTTTACCTGTAGGTAGAAAAATCCGAACTTCAGTTGGGTTGGATTTCCCTGCTGCATTTACAGCACTCAGATACACTTTCTTTGCCCTCCTGGGAAGCTGGAAAGTACAATAATTCCCCATTGTAGTGCAGACCTTTCCCTTTTCACCTGGCAGTTTTTGCGCCGAGACAACGTATGACACATTTTGGCTGTTGGCACGGAATTGTTTTGATGGCTGGAAAAAAAAAAAGTGAGAATATGTTTTAAAGGCAGACCTCACACACTCAACCAGAGCTATAACAGAAAATACATCAGTTTGTGACAGGTGTCAAGCAGCATGTGTGATGTGTGTACCTTCCAAAACAAGTCTATGTTGAGTTGTTTGTGCATGTGCTCCCCCGATACCTTCATCCACCAGTCTAAGCGTCCGGTGGGAGCTGAAAAGAAAGCGACGGCTGTCAGGTTAGCGGCTCATCAAAAGCCTGCACCTCTCTCCCCATTCTTTAAAAAAATACAACTTTTCTATAGAAGACAGGTCTATGGATTCACTGCCAGAGTGTGTGGCAGAACTCAATACATCAATTCAGCCTGTGCTACAGAGCAAAGCAATGAGAGATGTAGAACATGACATTAGCATATATTGAAAAGACCAGGAAATGGAAGAAGAGGCAATAGATTGGAAAATGGGAGAGTGACTGATTGTGTCACTCTGAATTTAGTCCTACCGCTCTCCAAGGTGAGTCCAGACTGGCTGCTGCTCCATTCGCTCCACGGACTCTGCTGGTATCTGACTCTTATCTGGGTGAGATACTGAGTCCCATGGAGGAGACGACACTGGTCAACAGGTCTGGTTGGTCTAATGTTGCTCACAGGGATCTATGGAACAGAACGCACAAACCATACAGATGTGACTCCAGGCACACACATTATCAACTTCAAGCAGGTGATACTACTGTATGGTTACTCATAGCTACTACGTCAAAGGTGAATTTTTCAAATCATACTGGAATGAATTGTACTCACTACTTGTTCACTCCATTGGCTGCTGTCAACAGTCTTGAGACGGACTTCCAGGTTCAGCTGGAAGCTACGCATCCAGGCCTGGTGCTGAGATACGCTCCAGCTCAGCTTTAGGCAGCCGTACTTTTTAGGCACTGCTTGAACCTTCAGAATTGTTGGTGGGTCAAATTTAGCTGAAATAAAACAAAGCAAAACCCCCCCGATGTGATTTAGATGCAACTTATCTTTTCTCCTCATAAATCTGTGTAGAAAAAGTTCACCTCTCGTGTATTACCATTACGTTTGTGTCACACAGCTAAGCAGCAGTCTTTCCCCCAAAAAATCAATACCTGGTGATCTTTGAGAAATTCAGAAGGTCATCTAACGGCACTTAGAGCTGGTCTCAGGGTATTTACAGAATCCTCAAAGACTATTTTAACTGTGTGAAAAAATTCTGTCCCCTGCATGTTAAATGGTGGCTGGATTTGGCAACGTGGCAACAACACTGAAAAGCTGTATAATGAGGATTTTTTTTCTTCCAAAATGGATGTCTGCAAGAAACAAATGATCCAAGTTGCTGATTTGCAGTGAAAAAAGTAGAGAAATGTAATGGTTGTGGTCCCCCGACCTGTCCTTAACACGACCATATATTTAGCCTGCTTGATATCTTTTGGGCGTCTGTGAGCTTCTGGCGAGCTCTTGGCAAGCTCTCAGACTGCATCTTTGAACAGGCCACACATATCAAGCGAGCACCAATTTGCAAGCGTCAAGTGGAGGCCGATTTGCCTCTGATCTGGAGGCCTTTTGTTGCTGATCTCCAAAAAACTGTCAGCAAGTGGAAATCAGGGGTACAATCCTGTAATGTGAACTCGACATTATGCGAGTAGAGGCTAATGTAGCCTTGAGCTGCTAGCCTCTAGCAGGGATGAGTAGCAGGCTGCAGAGGTCTGGTAAGATCACTTTGTTCTAACATTTCATAGTCAGACTTTAGTCTTCATCATGTGAAGACATTTATCAGACCTCACACAGCTCCAAAGACCTGTACACAGATTTGATGTGTAAAATGATGAGTTCCCCTTCAAGGATGGTTCAGGACAATATAATAATTGTATTAAAAACTGGATAGTGGCTGGTAATGTAGGTCACTGCATTCCCACGATGGAAACAATCAAAGACAACATTCAATAAATGCAGATTTTCTGTTTCTCACCTGCACTGACGGGTTCCAAAATGAGAGGTACTGAGGTTGCTTCTCCAAGTTCATTCGCCGCCTTTACATATAATTCCATTTCTGAGAACAGGACAAAGCCAGAGCGAGGGATGGTATAGCGGTGGACTCCTGGCTGCACCTCATAAGCGTGGCTCTCGTTTGCATCCCTGAAATGAGGAAATTATAAAGCGGGAAACACAGTTGTGCAAGCGGGCAGACATGTTTAGTAAATGACACTTTAAACAACCCTGACACCAGATGTTTGCTTTCTGGGAACCGTGTCAGTGTGTTCCTGGTAGACGGTATTTACAGGCAGATTATTACCATATCTGGGTGTGGAGGGTGTATTTTGTGAGTAGATGGGTCTCCTGCTGCCCAGGGTCCCAGCTACAGGTCAGGGTGTTGGGGGTGGTGAGGTTTGTCTGGCAGCTGAGGTTTTGTGGTGCCTCTGGTGGATCTATAGATGAAACAATACGCGGATGAGGGTTTTTTTATGGAGTTGTGAAGGAAAGTGCTCTTCATTCACTTTCTACACATGTATTTACAAGTGACACAAGCTAGAAGTTAGACAGGATTCATGCATCATGGGAATCAAGTAAGAATGAGTATATTATTACACAGGGTTTGCTGTATGATTGAAATTTGTATTTATGTTTTTTTTTTTTTACTATTTAGTGTCAAGATCTCTTCATTAATGTTTTTTGTACTCGGTCCCTTTATTTATATTTCCAATTAATGTTTGCAGTTTTAGAAATGTAGTTTACTTCATAAATGTCTGTGCAAAGAGATTTTAGAAATTAAAAAGCATGGCCTCTTTTTGATGTGATTTGTTGTGACTTAATCTTCTGATACAATCATTGCTGCTTTGGTTGTAAACTTCTAAATCAGTGCTTCCTCATTTTCTTCCTTAAGGGACCACTTTTCTATCTCTGAGACTCCTGACAACGATACATATTTTATGGATATTTCACATGATATTCAAAGCATGACAATAAAAACTGTACATTTAATCCAAATCGTGAACGTAATAACTGAAGCTTGTGTAAGCTCTGTGAATACAGCTTGTGTTCAGATCTTCACCTTGCCCTTATCTTGTAAGATTTCTTTTTGCTTATATCTGAAAAAAATAATATAAACTTTACAAAGAACAATTGCATTTGGTTTTCTTTGCAGAAATGAATGAAATGCGGAGATACAAGCCTGTTGTATTAAAAAAAGGCCCGCAGGCTGTGGACGAGCGCTCAGAAAAATGTGGGCCTATCATCCATACATCCATTAAAATGGACAAAACAATGTTACTGGCAAATTTAAAGTTACTTGTTCAGTATTGAAGTTTTATTTTCACACTAAACTGCTCTTTTAATAAACTTTCCCACCCACATGAACTCGTGAAATAAGCAGTTTAATTCGACTGTGAATGAACAAACATGCACAAGAAGCTGAAATCTCTCTCACATCCAGCTCTGATCTCCACTCCTGCTGCTACTTGAGCAGGAGAGGCCTGGACACAGCAGGTGAGGAACGCCCTGGTCTGATTGAAGCTCGGTATAACAACCTCGGAAACCGTGCCGCTCTCATTGGCCACGGGGCTGCTGGGGAGAAAGCGATCGTCGAGGCGCCACTCTATTTGAACAGCTTGTCCGATGACCAGAGGGCAGCTGTCTCTGATGACACATGTGGCTGTGACAGGCGACCCCAAAGGCACCACGGAGCTGGACGTCTGGAGCTTTGCGCATGGCTGTATGACACCCTCTATCAACGAGAACATGAATTCAAATGTGGCAGGGGGAAGAGAATCTTAACTGTAAATGCTGAGTCTGATAAATGATGACTATCGTAAAGAAAAGCCTAGAGTAATACAATTGTCTTCATAACTGCTGGTTGGGTATTTCCATTTAGATTTGCTATTTCACTCTGAGAGCAACACTCACCATTTCTGGCTCCATTCACAAATGCCACCAGCATGACAATCACTGACGCCCATGCGGATATCATGATGATAAAACCTGTTTGGCAACCGAAATGAAATGCATTATTTTTAAATTACAAACTCTCATGACCTCTCATCACAACAATATTTGATTTGCCGTTCCTTCCCAGAGACATGCCGCGTTGTGCGAGGTGAGGTTTTGAGAGCGTCTGTTGCTTCAAAATACATCATCAGCGCTGTATTTCAAGTGCCTGGTATGATGGCCCGATGTGAGCAAGGATGTGATCTCCATAATGCATAACACTTCAAAATGAACAGACAGCTTGAGAATGAGTCCAGTGCTTCCCGTCTGTGTAAGGCGTTTGCAGAGCATATAGAAAACAAACCCCAAAGACTGACACGTGACACGCTCCTGGATATGAAAATCCACGACAGCTTGGGTCTACATTTACGCAACACGACTGCACAAAGGATGTCTCATTTCAGCCATGTTGCAATAAATTGTTGGCACTAAACATTTCTGCAAATCTCAGGCCCATTAAATATGTACATCTTATATGTTTCTATAATAGGCATCAGAGTTACGTGGTTCAGATTACTGCTACATGTACATGAGCTGAGGAGGGGATCTGCTGCTGCTGCTGCTGCTGTGTTTCTGGCAACTAAATCTTGTTTTTTAAACCCAAAGATGACCATTTTCCAACCATAACCGAGGGGCTTTTCTGCTTAAATCTGATCAACCCTCAACCACAGTGCAAAATTAAAATGTAAAGAAATGTAAAGTTTGGGTTTTTTGTTGATTTTTGCTTAAGCGTACAATGCTAACATTTCTTCCGATGAGCGGTTTGGACATTTAAAGCTCTGCCTGCTGTTGCAACATGAAATTTCGATTCTTTGCAGAGGGAAAATATTTATGTTGTTAGCAAACACTGTATCTGATTGTAATCTATGATTCTAATAGAGGGATAAAACTTCTTCAAGCAGACAGGAAGATTATAATTCCCAGTTAAAAAGTAACCAGCCTTGTTGGTCATGTTTAATGAACAGGGATGGGAGCACTCCTCCAGCATATTCTGCTCATGACATTAGGTCAACAACCTGTGTCTTACATTTGAGGCTCAGTTGGGACGTCACATTACAAGCACAGGTGTTATGAAAATGGATTTTGAGGAATGACTTTTTGCAACACTCACCATGAGAGGTTAAAATTCTCCGAACTCTGGCTCACAAAGCAACAGCAGGAAGGCACAGACATGCCTCACAGCATTTCTGTCTCTCTGTGCTGTACGGAGCAAACACAAAGCTGTCATTAGTCTGACATAATGATGAGATGATTGACAGGAAAGTTACATTTGCCCAAATAAATGGAAAACGCGGATTTATCATATGCGGCACACCATTTCACATTTGAAAAACTAACTACTATCTCATATTCTTTTTTTTTGGTAAGATCGATGAATTGTTCCCAACATCTATCAAGCAAAAAACACCACAAACAGCATTTTTTTCTGGTCCCTGCTTCTAAAAACATGAGGACTTCTCATCTAACGTATTTGTAAATTTGACACATTCGTACGTCAATTTAAATCTTTTCTCCATTTGCAGCTGATTTGGGCATTACAAGGAAGAGTAACAGGTGAAATGAGTCAATTCCAACATTTAAAATGCCATTTCATGTGTGGAAAGAGGCACCATTAATTAATTAACTAACTAACTCATTTTCCATCCATCCATCCATTTTCTATGCCGCTTATCCCTTTTGGGGTCGCGGCTGGAGCCTATCTCGGCTGTCAACGGGTGAGAGGCGGGGTACACCCTGGACCGGTCGCCAGCCAATCGCAGGGCACATAACGAACTCATTTTAAACTTGTAAATTCACAAAAGTGGATACAAGTAGCAATTCATTATTAAGTGGTGCTAATAATCCCATTGCTACCAGGAGCTCAGAAGGGAGGAAGCTCTCATCTGGTATGTGACAGTGCAGCAGATGACTATTACTGATTTTTCCACCGGCAGAAATTTCAGACGTGGTCACACACACACGCACACACACATGTGAACACACAAACACATGCATAAACAGAGCCAGTAACTGAGACCACAGCATTAAGAAACTTCCTGTGGTCTTGCAACACGCGGGCTTGGTGTCCCTGACTAATTCTGGTGAGAAATTGAAGAATCTGAAGCTCATTGTTCCTCAGGCCAAAACATGTTGGCAGCATCAGCATATTTATTGTCAACAGGCTTCAGCTTATTCTTCAAAGGCGAAAGGAACAAATGGAGACGATTTCTAATTAGATTTCCATTAATTCCGCTTCCAAGTATTTCTGGTCTGGAGCAGCTCTCTACCGTTAGGCAGAAATGTTATGTCTGGACTGTCAAATTGAGAGCAACCTCATAAGACAAGGAGGTATTAGTTTAATAATTTGTAACTATCACTCAAACTCAGAGTCAGATCGCTGCCCTCAGTGTGCAATAACCAGCCATTTGGAGAAGTCTGCGTTAAAGCAGTGTAAAAGAAATGGAATTTCTCCCCGTTTCTTATCAGCTGCGTGCATAAAGGCCTCCATTTTCCCTTCTGCTTTCCTTTTTAGAATTTCTGCTTACTACTAAAAGGTAATTGCCTGTGGCTCTGACAAAAGGCAATGGAGAGGAAGGGAAGGGGAGAGAAGCAGAGATATGCTTCTGAATTTGGAGTGCATTTTGTCAACAAACACAATTTGATATGCTTAAATAAAGACAGCGAAATAAAACTGGCTGTTTTCAGTGTATCGGCCAATTATGCTCCTAATGTATCGATGCAAATTTGTTATCTGGACTGTGCCTGAGTGAGTCATGTCATTATGAGCAGAGAAACATGGTGCCATGGCCGCCGTATGTTTCCTTTCCCGTTGCTGTTGGGGGTTACCAAACGCCCACTTTCAGGATTTGGCAATATCCTTGACACAGAGTGCAATGACGAACTTGCCACTATTTCCCCCTTTTGGTCCTGTTTCTCACACTCAGCAATGTGCTTTAGATAAGAAAAAGCATTCAAGAAAGTCTTTTTTTGTTGCATTTGGATTAATTAACAGTTCCTTCAAGCTCCGAAATAGTGACCGTCAGTGTCAGCAGTTGTAAAAGTCCAAAAAGCAAAAAGGGAGGAAAGCAATCTGTTTCACATCCTCTTTTTTTAATGGATGACCAGAACATAAACATATTTTCCATAGCTTTACACGCTAACACTGCTTCCATAGTAGTGTCACCATTTGGAGGGATGTCACAAAGACAAAACTCACAAAATGATAGTCTGCATTAAAATAGAGCTAAAAACATCTCAAAAAATAAGTTTCAATCTGACATGTTTTGAGCATTAAACTTCACGTACATTTACTTTAAAAGGACCATCTTATTTTAAAATTCCTCTTTATATCCAAAATATTTGAAGATCCTCTATATTTATAGTGTTTCATGTTTGTTAAAAATCTGCTGGCATTAATAAACAGGAAACTGCTAAGGATGATAAATGGCACAAGTTCAGCACAGAGCAGCCAAAACAATCTGATTAAGTGAGGGTTTTAAATGAAATTAAGCGGAGCAGCCAGTGAGCTGGATCAAAATGCGACTCCTAGGCCTGAACCTGTGTCGTTCAGACACAAGTTTTGTGAAGTTTCCCTTTTCAATCTGGCACAAGGATCAAAATGAAAGGACCAGCAAATCGCTTGATGTGAAGATAAAGGAGAGCCATCAGAGAGGCTTGCCACTCACCACACAGCAGCTGCAGCAGACCCAGAAAGACGAGAGGCTCTCATCAGCCCTGATAGCACTAGATGAAACAGTGTGGCTCAAAGCAGCTCAGACTGGAGGACATATGTGTGTGTTAGTCAAGCAGCGGCAGCAGCAGAAGCAGCGACGTCCTTGTTTTGAATTTGTGAAACTTCACTATTTTTCAGGAAGAGACACATGACTGGTGGGGCCCAGTTATGGGAAGAAAAGTGGGGTGTTTAAATTCTCGAAAAGAAAAGAGGTGAACAGTTCAGCTAAAAATAATCAAATCTGGAACAAATTCAGTCAGTCTTGACGGGTGATACGTATGATTGTCACACTATATTAGCGTTGTGATTGCTGATGGAGTAATAAGAACAGCTATTAGACCTTGATTAAATGTCAGTCTCTGACTTTCTCTTTGCTGGTATGGGAGCACAGAGGTATTTCAACTTTATTTTATGGTCTTTTCCCACAAGGTGTTAATATGGCGGCTGTCAAATGCCCTACAATATGACTCCAGGGATCTGTCTTGAGGAGTGCAGTAAGTCTGGTTCAGGCTGACCCCTCTGTGTCGACTGTGACCTTTGAAGTGGCAGATCTGCTGTATCACCAAGACTGCCTCAAATCACAGTCATCTCCCTCTCTGAGCCTGTCCAAGCCTTTGTCAGCATGGTAATAGAACAAGCTCTTAAATGGGATTGTAAACTGTGCCTTGACCTCCCAAGGGCACTTGAAACTACTTGCCATATCACGTTTATTAGCTTATTAAATTGTAAAATGATTCTCTGGCTGAGGCCTCATTTCAAATGGTGTGCGAGGCGAGTCAGTGAGCTCACCCACTCAACTTTTAATCTAACAGCTGCATCCCCGCTCGGTCACTCCGCCGCCCTCAAAAGCATAATGGAAGCTAACTGTTAATCAAGAGGCCGCTGGAGGAGGAATTAAGCGCACGCAGCGGTAGGTTTGTGAATAGGAATCAACAGGAGGAAAGGAAAGCAGGCACTAATTAAAAATACATTAACTGGTTATCATGCGTTGACATATTTTGCTTGATCTTTTTTCCTAATCAGCAGTAATGAACGAAGTGTTCTCCATCCACTGGGTATTACATGCTACGTTTCAGTGAGCAGTAAAATTAGCTGAGGGCCCCGAAGCTAAGTTGAACTGATGAAGCTTTGCTAGGTTTGATTATGGCTCTTGTACTGTACTTAATAGAATGCTGTCTCCTCTTTAGATTCTTATTCACATTAGAGACGTGACTAACCCCAAATTAGTCACTGCTGGAAATATCCTCTCATATCTGTCAACTATTACACAGAGAATTACAGTGGTTAACTGCAATCACAACTGCTGTAATCACGGCTTCTGCTAATCATGGATCCAAATCGAAAAATATTTTAGGCCCAGTGCCCTCTGTTGAAACAACGCCATTCTCCACACAAGTCAAAATCAATGTACTGTACCAAGGGATAGCAGTGAAACCACAGATTGAATCTATCGGTTTTCCTTTTTCACAAATGTCCTGAAAGTGTTCTCAAATATATATAACCTATAAGCTCAGGGGTAAGAGATATTTATCTACTATTAAATACTCCTCTCACAGCTGCAATTACTGATGCCAGACCAGCTAGAACCAGGATATTGTTAGTGGCTTTTAGTCCATTATAACGTGACTAAATCTGGGCCATCACGTCAACTAATTTTAATGGAATACAGCAAAGAGCCACAGCAGCCTGTTGAAAATGGCTCATGTGTGTCAGTCTAGTATAAAAAAGGTGAAGTTATCATTATAAGTGTGATGTGAAAGCTTACTCGCTTGTGTCAAAGTGAGGTTGGGGTTAAAAAATGACAGACTATTATATTTTCCATTATTATATTTACATTAAAATGTCATTTTCCTGTATCACTTATTCATGAAATTAGTAGATTTGTCTTTTACGTATTTAAAGTTAAGTGTGACAGTGCAGTCTTGATTTTGGAAAATAGTCCAATTTTTTTTTTTGTCATTAAACTTCACGTGCATCTGTACCAAATTTCAAGGAAATCACAAAAAAAAACAAAGACGACCACTTCATGGTGGCAGGAAACGTGAGGCAATCTCTGCGGTAATCTATTCAGTAGCTGTTTCAGCTTGGACCAACATGGTGGACCAACCAATCGACTGAATTTATGCAGACTTCTGAAAGTGCATGTGCTCTGTAGTGACAGTTCAGATATGGGCTGTACAATCTGCCCACATTATCAAAACTCCCAGATGGAGCGACCATATGTCCTCAAACGTGGCAATGTGGAAGGTGCATGCGCTTTACTTTCTGTTCCTATCATCACTGTTGCAATCATTGCATGTGAAAGGATGCTGTTTACATATGTCCTGAACAAAGTGTCCTGCCATATGCTTTCAGTTCACACAAATCTAATGTCTTTATTCAGTGTGCCTGCATCGTTTAAACAAGTCCTTGTGGTATTTGGCACACAATATTGATTCGGTTATACTCACAAGTATCTGTCATACTTAACATTTGCACGAGATGTTGCTTTAATGTGATTATGTACATCTGAGCTGCTGTGCGCCAGAGAGCGTGGCCTCTCACACTTCGGCTGTTTCCACCATGAGGCTTGGTCGAGCGAGACAGTGAGACACTGAGAGAAGGAGGGAGGGAGGGAGGGAGGGAGGGAGGGAGGGAGGAGAGGGTCAGATGAGCTCTGACTCACGCTCCTGCTCCTTACATGCACCCAATCCACTCCTATCTAGTACCTGTCACACGCTGGCTGCAAAATGGAATTGACTATTGATTTCCCCCTTACCACAGGTCAGTTGTGCTGGCAGGCTATAGTGGGATCACTGAGAGCCTCGTATGGGACAACAAGTGGAGAGGAACATGAGGAGGAAACACACATTACAAAACACACACAACCACAGGAGAGAGAATACACATTCTTATTAACTACTTTTCTCTGGGATTGTGTAACACACTCAGGACATGGCAGAGCTTTGGTAAAATGATGATGGGATTTGTTTTGTGAGGCTGAAAAAGTTAAATAAACACGGCCGTGAAAGATATATGAGATTTGTGAGACACAGTGCAAAATAATGTCTGCCTGTGACACATCAGCACAGGTTGATCGTGGACAGCTTTGCTGAATTTTGCTGCCTTTAAGTGATTCATTTGAACGACCTTCAGTGGCACGATGAAATGAAAGCGCGCACTGTTTCGCAGGAATAAGGCAGAGAGGAGAGATGAGAAAAAACATCTGACACAAATGTTTTCATCATTTAGAGACCTGTAAGATTTAACTCCAGACCCACTGGAGGGTCCCAAGCAGTTTTGTGAAACAGGTGTTTTTAAATGATGATTGTTTCTGGAAAGAGACCGGATGACATGCAGAAAATGCAGCATCAGGCTGGACCAGATGAGCAACCCGGGCGCCCCTAAACAGGTATTTATTAAGCCTCTACTTTTAGGAAGCGGGCTTCACCAAACTGTGACAATTTAGTTTACTTTGGATACACACCTGTATATTTTGACATCATCAGACGGTGAAAATTACCACTGATATTGTCCACGCACACAACAGATTTTCAAAGTGACAAAAGCACTTTCCTGCCTCTCAGAAGAAGTTTGTCAGGGTTGTGTGTTGGGTGTGAACACAAGGGTACATGTTGGCAAACACCTTGGACGGCTATTCTCGAAGGACAGAGCGGTACAGAGTTTATAGTGGTATGTAATATTTACACCCACAAAGACCACCTCTGAAGTCTTGGGGATAGTGTTACTAGAATACCAACATGAGTACCTCTTCTTTTTGGTGATGTGATGCCAGCAATTGCATTTGTGTGAATTTAATCTTAGTTCTAATTTGTATTGATTTATTTTTGAGTTATTTGACATTTGTGATTATTTATTAGCAGTATTTATAGTGTCAGTTTATTGGTAGTAAGATGTTGTGATTTCAAGTCTTCCCTCTTATAATGTGATGATGTCAAACATAATTACTAAAACTTCCAAGAAACACCTGAATGCACCACCACAGAAAGGTTTGCAAACAGTCTCTGCTCTGAATTACTGTGCACTAATAGAACATGCATGTGTTGTATGTATATGCACAGATCCCCTTCATAATGCTGATATCCAAACATTCAGCTTTTTACAGACATTTAGCCCATTTGTCCTAAAACACTTGTAAAACTTTGCAGCCTAAAGCCGACGACATGAGCAGCACGACAAGCTCCATTGACGGCTAAGTTGAGTGGCACGACTTCCTCTGCAGGCCCTATAAAGCTTTACTGTGTGTTGGTCTGTGGACAATGATCCCAGTGACATCAAAACTAAACTGGCCTTTGGACCATTGTGTTGAATTCTGTAGGGGATGCGAGCACACAGAGTGCCAGTCTGTCGTGAAACCAAACGACTTAAAACTTTGCTCAGTGATAAACTGAAGCAACCAACAGGAACCAGCGTGTTGGTGTGGCCTGTGTTTGCGTGGTCTGCAGTGTTATTATCGACTGCTGCTCATTTCTAAATGTGCACAGTATAGCTGCTAACTTGTCTACGGAGCTATTTTGACACTGCTTTTGTTTGCAGTGCACAAAAGTATCCATTGTTCAGGATTGGGACGGCATAAGCAATGTTTGCACATTTTCTCGGCAAGCATAAATCCTGTCTGCAGGCAAACATGATGAAGATCACAGACTCACTTCCCGAGCTACACAATCTATAGTTGTGCAGCCATCTGTAAGCACAATAGCTGAGCAACAAATGCTACCTGTTCAATTTTTGTGAACTGTCAACAGTCTGTTGATTTAAGCCTGTCTCAGGGCCTTACTACCCCACAACACAAGCAAAAGAACAGCTACGTTTTGGTTATTTTGTCCCACAGGTGCACAGAAATGTATTTTATGATGGTGATTTACAGAAAAAAAAAACAACTGAAAAATATCTAACATTGTTGGGCCTCAGAAATGACCGTAAGTCCAATTAAAACCCCTCGATGCCTCAGTGAAAGGTCTTCCTTGTAAATGTCAAAGTAACACGGTGGTTTTACAGGTATACATGCTCTTCTGTCCAGTCTGTGCAGATAATTAGTCCCTCTTCTTGTTTTCCTTGTTAACATGGACAAACTGTCACTCCACCTGTTCACGTAAATCCAATCCCTTCGCCGCTCTCGAAGTGACATTGGTCGATCATCTAATCTGACTGTAAAAGCTGAATTAATCTGTATTACAAGGCAGAGGCTCTGATATAAAGAGATGTCAGACTTTTTGTCAGTCACTAAAGCTTCTGTCTTGCAAGCTGCTGGTGATTTACACTTGCTGTATTCAAGATAAACACAGCTGACTTTCATACCTGGTCTAGCATTTGCCCTCCTTTCACAGGAATCATTACAATAGAGATGTTACATTTGCATGAATTAAATGCATATGCCAAGACACTTTGTTCAGTGCAAACAGCAGTTTCAGGGCATATGCTTCCTCCACAACGTAGTTTATAGCGATCAACACACAGAATCTACCTCTAGGTTTTGCATTTAGCCTGATCACCGAATGTGTGGTCTCCAGGTGGGCTTCAAACAGGCTGCCTGCTGCTGCCAAGCGCCCTCGTTTTCTTCCCAACCTGACATCCTGTGTGATGTATGGCCACTCTTGACTGCCTTCCATCCCACTCCCCATAAACAGTCGATTGCTTTACTTTGTTCTGTCACTCATTTCCCTATTCACGTTCTGGATGAGTGCTCATAACCGACTCACTTTCTGCCTCCCGACTGATTGATTTATGGGTCAGTCATTGGACAACCTTACCTGCTGACTCTTTCACACAGTCAAATGTCTTTGGGAGAGGAATCAAAGCCAGGGGTTGACGTGAAGCCTTTCTTCAATCAGTCTTGCTTAGAAGATCCACCTGTGCTTTTAACTCCTGCTCTCCATCAAATGACTGCAAGGATAAATATTCAATATTTGCTGACACTTATCCAAATTTCAAATCTCAGGCTGCATTTTAACACCTCATTTCCTCTATCAGAGATGCCAGACCACCAGTGAAACATGCCATTGCTGAAAGACCAAGGTTATGGGGAGAAATTAGCATAACCACTAGTAGTACTTGCAAACAGCAGATTGTAAACAGATTATGGGATTTGTCAAAGGCTGACCTTCTGTTTAGCAGCACCTGTGTGAAACAATGTGAGCCAGAAAGGATATCTACCCATTAGAACCAACAGATGGCACTCTGGTAACACCCAGGCATTTGTGATGAGGAAAGAAAGAAGGAAGAGAGGCACTGAGAATTATCACCATTTGTAATTTTATGTTTATTGTATGATGCCACTTGTTCTAGAGCTACAGGTGAGGAGGCAGCAATGCAGGAGCTTGTACACTGATTAGATGGATATTGCTTATTTCAGTAAAGATTACAGAAAAAAACAGACAAATAGATTCTGATTTCACATCATTTTTCCTTCACAAAATGTTTGCCTGTTAACTTTAAGAACTCCTCATGGGGACACTATTTGACAAGACAGCCAAGCTATGTGTCAGACCCCTTTAGCTCACTGACTTACTCTAAGTGGACCTGAATTTGCTTTTGTCATATGTCTAAGAACAGGGTTACCTTGAACAAACTGTCTCGCACTGATGGCTCTGCGCAGGGGCAGAGCAAGATGATCAGGAAACTGAATCCCTTTCTTTGTACCAACAGCGGGACCTCGAACAGTCATCGCTCTGATGCGGTCTTTGTCAGTGAAGCCAGATGAACCGTAGACAGGAACTTGTTTTTCGGGGCCATACCCAGTTAGAACCCTCTGGTAAGTGCCACGACCCCGGCTTCGGGCCAGGGGGAGCCCACTCAGAGACACGCCACGTTTATTTGGGACAGGCTCATCAACAACAAGGTCATGCTCATTGTGGACAAATGAGAGTGGTTTGTTACGACCTTGAGGATCCCAATTCACAAGGTCAGACTGGCCCGGGGCTACAGCCAGAGTTAGCGGGGCAACGCGCTTCACCTCCTCAAAACTGGACTTGCGGCTAATAACTGGCTGTCCTCTGGGAAGTCTAAGCACTTGGTCGGCGGTGTACTCATTTTGAACTTGATTGTAAGTGCCATGGCTTGGTAGAAATGTAGATTCAGAGCTCCTGGGGTGAGCTTGTTTTTGTATTCTGTCATCAAAGTATCTCACTCCCAGTTGATTTTGCATGTAGGAGGCCAGATAGGGTTCAGTCTCAGCCAGCTCACGGTTATTGCTGCTATAAGGTTGAGGCCTAAATGGCATTGTGTGCATCCCATTATGAGCTGGTCCGTATAGATCAGGAGCTCCATGGACTCCAGGATAATCCAAACCCAAGGCAGCAGCACGGGCTACAGCAGAACAACACACATTTTCAAACTGTATTTATTCTGTTCATTATTTTCAAATGTCAACCATACCTGCTAATTGGTAATTATATGAAAATAGTAACATCACTCAAAGCTCACTACATACCTCTAGCTGTTTTTGCGCAGTAGACACCTCCAGCTGACACAGAGCGAAGCACAATGGAGCTGCAAAAGACAGCAAACACTGTAAGCCAAACAGCACAGCACAGAGCAGCTATGATTGTTTTCTAACCACAGGAAACATTCAGGTTTAAAATACCTGAGAAAAACCATCAGAGGTACACACATCCCTACAGGCATGTCAGCATAAACGTCACAGCAGCACAAAAAACATTTGCCTCTCTGGACTTCGTCTTCTGCAGGACTCTGACTGCCCAAAACCTCGCCCTGGCTTGATTTACTAATTACAGACAGCTGGTTGTCATAGAGACCAAAACTCAACCACTGAATCCAGTCAGCTACCGGCAAATTGCTTCATTACAGGCAATTAGTTAAAATGCTTGCTAGCAGCAGAATTCGACGAAACAAGACATTTTTGTTTATTTTCTATTTTAGCGAAGTGAAACACACACTTGCACGGCGGGCTGAGCAGCAGGGATAAGAGTCAAGCAAAGATTCAGAGTTCAGTCCAATTTTCAACAAACTTGTAATTCTGTGATCTCTCAATCATACACAACAGCAAGAGAGAAAGAAGTTTGTATGGGCTTGGTTACTAAATTGAAAAAATGTGTAAATAGGTGTGAGGAGAATCGTTTGGTGTGAATTTAAATATATTTTGCAAGCTTGTCATATAATTAATAACATCACCGCAGAAGTTTAAATTACCTGAACAGGTAGCTAATTAAAACTTCTAATTCACCCAACATAAAACCCATGATAGTGATATACAATTGATTACCATAACCACCACAAATTTAAAATGGTCTCATTAAGCTTGACTACCTTTATTATACGGTTCAAAGAACAAAGGAAGCATTATGTGCAAGCGTATGTGCAGCAGTGAAAGTGGGTAATTTTTCCTTTGTTTATCATAAACATGCAGAATTCAATACTAATTGAAAACAGCACAATTAATCGCTTTACTTAAAGGAGGAGAAACGGAGCTCGGATTCTTGCAGCCGGGTATGTCTGAACCGACAATGAAGAAGCTGGGAGCGGTGGAAGCATTTAATAATTCACTCAAATTATTTCTGTCAGGACTGACAAGCTAAACGGGAGCTTGATTTAATTCTGTAATTGCACGTTCACCTTTACCCTGAACCCATACTTTGGTAATTAATAGGCCTGAGCTTTATTTGAAGTGTGGCAAGGCAAGTAATGGAATTTAAATTGCAGGTGATGTGAAACCAAAGATGTGAATGCCCGCTTGGCCAAGGAGCTCATGTTATTTCCCCACCACAGTGTCACCCGAGGGAGAGCGAAGCCAGAAAGTGGCACCAACCCTCAATCAACCTACAGACCTGCTCCTCTGCTCCTGCACTGCAAACACCATCTGTTTGTTATTAAGGATGGACTAGCATTGTCTTTAACTTTGTGGCTTTCTATATAGTGCACACCCAGGGCTACTAATTCAAACCGTCGAAGGCACACTGATGGCGGAGGAACGTCCATCAGCTACAGTAAGTGATGCTGCCTTTGCCTTTGTGCCGGCTGACATTCCTCCAGACTCCAAAGCTGACCTACATCCCATGTGGATGAGGTTGAATCGCTTGACGCACACCCTCTGGAGGCAGGTTATGGCGTAAGAGGTCAGCAACAGAGAATCGGTGCTCCACCTCTAAACCTCAGGGTGGCGACGAGCGCCCTCGCTCAGCTCCCATCATCCCCTCTGGGCCTCATTTGTGATGAGCGGGAGGTCCGCGGTGTCATTTCCACAAGCTGTTGACACAGACAGAGCAGCCTCACCGGACTGCCAAATGACCAGTGAACTCTGACACCACAGCGACACAATGCTCCAGTAATGGCTGTTTCAACCAAAAGGTGGCACATAATGTGCCGCTATTAGGTTCACGATGAAAGCACTCACATTTGTTTTGGACTCATTTTCCAAACTCGTGTAAATATGTATCAGAATCAATTAGGCCTAATAATATACAGTCCTTAGAGGATTCACATCAAAGCACATAAGCACACAATCCAATTAAGAGTGTTTACTGTTTAGATTGAAATGCTCAGCGTTCCGGTCTTAAACCCAATCCGCATATCAGTAAACAGTATTTGCCAGAGTGTCTTTTCCAGTGGTTGTGTGTGGGAGTATATGTGTGTGTGTTTGTGTGTGTGTGTGTGTGTGTGTGTGTGTGTGTGTGTGTGAGTGCCCGTTTGTGTGTATGTACGAGTCAAGAGGGAGATAAAGAGTGAGAGTACATGCAGCTTTGCAATCTTAAATATGTTTTTGTGCATTTGCTAGCGTGTTAGTGTGAGGCTGCGGACGACAAGAGAATTGAAATTACTGATATATTATTTGCTATTTTTAAGTGCTTAATGGCGCTTCAGTGACTCTCTGTGAAAACTGCTGATGGCAAAACGCATACAGTATGTCCAAAACATTTTTGTTATTTTTCTTTAAATGCACATATCCAGGATAATAACTCAACATCCAGATATGTTTGCTATTTACATTCATTATAGTGTATGCAATATGGCTGCAGGTGGGTACCTGTAATACACTGGTCCTGTGTATCATGATGGTACTCAAGCTGCAGAGGATCAAGAGCTTGAATAACAGAGACAAAGTACGCGATTGAGGCTTGAGGCTACAAGGTGACATGACAGTGGCACATAATAGTGCTTGAGAAAATCATATGGTAATAAAGATTCACAATAAGAGTGGTAGCTTACAAAGTGTTATCAAGGTAGCTGTTTTTCTGTTGTTTCCTCTGGCAACCTCATGTTTCAGATGGATAAGCGCAAAGGATTCTGGCAACCTTTATTCTCATGGAAATGACCAATAAGTAGATGAGTAACCTGGCATTTAACAACTGCTGTACTGAATTTCAGGCTTCTCCTCGTTCATGTTTCTGCTCCTCTACTTGCTGCTTCCTCATTCTTCCTCTCACCACTGTAGACAACAGATACTGAACTCTTTGAGCTCTAGGGCTCAGGCTGCCTCCAAAGCACGAATAGCAATCAGCAGAGGGAGCGAGGGAGAGGAGAGGAGGAACAGAGAGGCACACACACAAAGAGCAACAGTTTCTGTGGGAAAGACATGGTCAAAATACACACTGAGTGAGATATCTACAAACAAATGACAGAGAGTGATTGTGTACGAGAGGAAGGGAACCATTTGTTTCCGCGCTACCAAATTAGAAAGCCCTCCAATTCGTCCGCTGTTCACACAACTTTCATCATGGAGGCTTGCCTGCATCGGGCATGCTGAGCCTGCGATTTCAGACAACAATTAATTTGGGCTTTTTTGGAGCCTGCCGTCTCATCTTTTAACTAACATAGACCATTTCTTGCAATCTGTCCCTCTCTCCAGGCCGACAGCAAGATGCTCCAGTGCCTAAAGTATAATTAACAGTGACACCGCCAGGATGGTTCCCTTAACTGCCATACCAATTAGGAAAAAGGGCAGTCAGCAAATATGTGATATCATAAACAAATGCACCTTGTGTCTGGTTCCAGACTGCATGCAGTGGCTCGCATTGAGGACACAGTCACCTGTCAGGCCTCATTTGGATGTGGTGGATTCCACTTTGCATGGTGCCGTCCCAAACATCTCCCCATGCTCGGCTCAGTGTCAGGGATTAATTAGCTATATTTGGTTCTACAGAGGCCGAGAAGCCCAAGAGAGCTAGTCAAGAGAAAGAGTAACGACGAATCAACAACGGTATCCTCCTCACAGTGTTTCTGCTATGCAAGCAATGGCATCACCCTAATTCCCATGATGCTCAGCAGCAAATTCTGCCAAGCTGAACTGTGGCAGCATATCCACACAAAACTGCTGCGTGGTTTAAGACTGCTGAGTTAATTATGCAAGTCAATTTATAGTTTCACAAAGTATCTGCTGTATACTTTCTTCAGTTCAATTATTGGTGTATTTTGCCACAGCTTATTACCTGCACACACTGAGTGTTTTCCTGACTTTTTTCTCCCGGCGACACATACTGTAACAGAAGTCCCTAATTACTTCTCCTTGAGGGCAAAATTCAAGTGCGGCAGCTTCCAGTGTCTGAACCTCATGTTTCATAAATAACAGCTCTCTCATTATTTTCAAAACAATATTAATGATGATGATAACAATTATAACAAATAAGGCAGTCACTGTAGACGCAGCGAGGTCGTTTCAGTTCCCCTTCCTCAAATAGTTTTACTTTTTACACCATTCCAGGATTTCATTTTGTTTCCATTTTCACCCTTTAGTTTTATGAGCTACATTACTCTGCCGTATCCAGGTTATCATTTCAGTTTCCGTCTTTTCATTATCAGTTTATCTGGGTGGTTGCTGTGAATTGTGATTTCTTTCAGTTTGAAAGATATCAAACTTTTGTTAACACGAGTTGTTGTGTAGTCACCATTCAAATGGACGAGCTGTCTTGGGGAGGGGAGTTTGATAACAAAGCAAACAAGACATCTTAACACTCATGCAGTCAGGTAAAATTAACTAAAACTGGCTGGCTTGGGAGGAATGGAATAGCATGTTTTGACAAAGTACAGGAGTCCAAATTAGTCATTTGGGTTTTTTTTTTAAATATCAGAAATCCTCCTTTTCCTCTCAGCCGGCTGCAGGGGCGTGTCTCCATCTGTTTGATTGACAGCAGCAGTGTAGCCGGTGTTACACTGTTGGGAGTGAGAGACAGAGTAAATGAACTTGTGCTAGGGCCAACATTTCATGGACAGACAGCGTGTTTTTGCTGTTGTTGAAGCGTATGGACCATGCCAGCATCTAACTGGACCAAAGTGAGTTTGCAGCTGTATTTGCATGCTGTTTATTGTGGTGCAGTTAAGCAGCTTATTAGCTATCTGGCCTGCAAACTGCTATTAGTGGTGCAGCTTTCTCGTTCGGCTGCTCGCGGAATAAGTTTAGGTGCAGGACATTATGTGTTCATGTTTGTAAGTTACACAAGAAGGAGACTTTTGCCGGAAAGCTGACGTGGGTTGTTTTTGGCTCAGTGTGACCATCAACTCAGATACTTGTAAAATCAGCTCCTGTATCGTTTCCCATGATGGTGTGACCATGGCAACCACAACAACCACAGCGAGGTGCAATAGTAAGATGAAAAAGTCAGCAGCAAATAGCTGTGCAAGAGCGGTTGACTTTAAAAACAATGAAGGCAACTTTTTGCTGTCTGAAAGCACATGGTGGCCCATTAGGGTAGACATTACATGTACATACACTGAATGACTTCTTGACTGAGCTAATGTGTGCATGGGGCCCTGGTCTACATGATCCAGTACTTTAAACTTTACCGTTTCATTGTTCTCTGTGATCTGTGCTTAAGTCTGTGTGTTTATGGCGGATGACAGATGGTGAGAGGTGTCTTGGCACTGAATCAGCAACTGCCATCAAGCAAACACCTGATTTTATAACTTATCATCTATAAAACTCAAGGCAGGTTTTCGGGATGAATTTTGGTGTTGCAGAGGAGGTAATGAACTCCTGTGAGCGAGTCAGCAGGGTGGATGTTATTTGGACCTGGATTAGCTTTGAATGTCCCATAACTGGGAACCCAGGAGCATGTATTTGCTGGCTGTGACACCCTGTGAATCACCTAAATGTCTGTGGGTGTAGGGCCTGCTGGTTTGATCCACTGCACATCTGGACATGCCCTGCAGTCACAGCCAAGCTGTGGGTGTGGTATGTGGTAAAGTTTTGGATGCTTTAAGAATGGAGCTGCATCAAGTGCAACAGTGACAGACAATAAAGCCTAGAAATGATAAAAAATGTCTATAAAAGAGGAGAGAAAACAGAAATAAAGCACTCAGGCTGTGATGGCTGATGTTGGAGATTGCTGCCATGCCTTGATTCCTCCATCATCTCCAGCAAATATTTCTTTTTCCAGCAAAGAAGAAAGGCTGGAATTTATTTATTTTTTGTCACAATCTGCCTTACCAACAGTGAAGTGGTTGAAAGTCACGGTCAAACACTCCTTCCACCGTCTCCCTTTTGGCCTGCAGACAAGAGGTGTGCCTTTAATGAAGGCACAGAAGGAGGTCTGGGTGGTGATTGGCCTCTGCTTCATTAATGAGAGGCAGCTGTAGAGGGCAACACATCGATTATATTGATCGTATCAGGAGAAATATGCATTACAAATAACAGCACTCGCATTGTGCTCCTCTGAATTCATTCATAACGTCTGTCTTCACAGGAAGGCAGTATTCAGGTACCACCTCCCAGTCTTTGATACTGCGGGAAAAAATATTATTGCCTAACAAGCTTCACTGCTTCACTTATTATACAGAATTAGATGTTTTCAGCAGAGGGACGCTCAGTGTGAATCGAGATACGATTTAGCATGTCTTCTGAGAAAGCCTAACACGCTTGCCATTGTTACAAAAATAGATATTCAAATTCTCCACTTGCTATCACAGCTTTAGTGCCTGTTTTTCACAAGGCTGCTGTGTGGCAGGAAAAGAGGATGAGATGATGGCGGGTGGAGAAGGGCGGGGGGATTTTTCAGCTGTACTCCATATGTTGTGTCATTTGGGGGCTTGCTGGTGTCTGTGTATGCTTGGCAGGTCTTGGCTCCTTCCCTCTGTTCACGGTGTCTGTGCAGCCGTCTCTGTCAGCACCCACCTGCCCTTCTGCCTCCAGACCTGGCACCGCATGGCGTTTTACTGCTTAGACACCATGAAAGTGAAATGAACTTGAAAACAGAATTTCCCAGTAAAATTATAGATGGGATGCACGTTCGTAGTTCCTGGTTAAGGAGAAACTGGCTATTAGTTTCCTTCACTGATTTAGCACTGTGCTCCTCTAACATTGTTGGACTCGTGACGGACATGGACAACTCACTGCAGCAGAGATAATGTCTTTGTTATTCCAGACATTTCTCTGGAGCCGCTAGCCTGAAGCAGAGATGGGGAGAAAGCCACAGTCTGGTGAACTCGCTCAAGTGACATCACTTGAGGCATTTATCTTTATACAACTTTTTTCAGTGGTACGGCTTAAGACCTGTAGACCTTGATGTATAAAGCTTAATGTTTCAGCAAGGGTAATTCAATATAGTCAAACATTTTTAAAAGAGATGAAGCATTAGTCATGTGTTTTTATTAATATGAAACTAAGTCAAATTTTCCTCAAAAGTAGCTGCACAGTAATGCTGAGTAAACGTCATATGCGACTAGTGTAATCTTATTGCAGCAGTAGTCACATCCTCCCCTGTGGTGCATTAAACAGATCTGTCGACCATCTGGAAGCTAACCCCTAAACTTTTCAGAGGAAGTTCAGCCCTCCACACTGTAGGGCTTCTGCACAGCAGTCAACAGTCATTTGGTTTTGCTGAATAACACAGATTTTGTTTTCTAATTGGCCAGCATGCTTGCGGTGAAAGGAGACAGTACTGCAAATACAGCGGAAATCTACTCCAGGAACCACCACAGCTCCATGGAGCGATGTCTTATCTGTGCTGACAGGAAATGTCAGACCTGCAGAAAAACTTCCTCTGACAGATCGTTGTTCTTAAAAACAACAATAACACACCACACATCTCTCAACAATAATACAGACCAAATGTATATATATGTTACTTACAGCGATAATACATGAAGAATTCAAAGCGAGCATGTCTTTCACTCACTCGCCACCGAGGGTCAATCTGGAGCAGTTTGACAGGTCAGAGAGCCACAGAACAGGAAGTGGCAACAATGCTTCATGCTGTGAGGTTGGAAGGACTCTACATTCGTTTGACTGTTTGCCTCTGACATGCAGCATAGCAGAGTCCAGCAGCACCCCCGCCCTGGTACAATGTCTCCTGGCTGGGGGATGCGGAGATCCCCTCCAGGTGAGGCTGTAGGTGCAAGGTCAGCTAAAATGTGTGAAACATGGCCTGCACAGGAAAGCTGGCCATAACCATGAGGTCACAGACACTCAAGGGCCTTGTCCACCAAAAACCCTCCTCGACCCTGTCTAACACTGTCGCTCTTTGTGCAAGTTTTAATATACTGCTGTTTGAGGGGTCGAGCCTATGCACCCTGTGCCACTACCACTATGGTTAGGATGCGTTGACTTTGGCCTCCTTTCATATGCTTAAAATTAAAACCAGCATCACATTTGTTTCAGCCTAAAAAAAACCCCCAAAACAACAACCTACAAAACCCCTGACAGAAAAGCATTTCAAATCAATATGGCAACTTGTTCACCACAAGCTCGCATTTGTAGAAACAAACAAAAAAGACTAGCTAAAAAAAAAGCAAAACAAAAAGAACACCAAAGACAAAGACAGAGAGCAGACCTTGATTACTGAGCGATCACCTTGTGTATGATGCCTGAAAGTGGAGCCGAATCACAGCAGCCAATTTGGCAGCACTGTCAAAAAAAAGAAAGATGTCGATTGCTTTTCATCATTCAACCGCGCTGCAAACTGCATAACTGTTCATTCAGCAAAGCAAAACAACTGGGTAGTTTCAATGGACTGATATGTGCTGAGTGAAAAGTGATTCTCGATGACAAGAGCGACTTCAGCCAGAACATAAATATGAGGTTTAAGTTTAAGGAGGTTGTGCTTTCACGTCTCAACAGCTTCATACCGCAAATGTTACATTTATGATAAAATATAACTGTTACTCATTGTTGAGATGTGGGATTATTGGACACCACTCGATGTGCATGACTACCGCTTAAAAGAAGGAAGGAAGGAAGGAAGGAAGGAAGGAAGCTGAAAAACATTAAAAACAGCATTCAGAAATTCCCTCTGCAGTGTGGACATACAGTGCCATAGTCACCACACCTCTATCTGTATGCAGTTTAAAAATCCAAGGCCCATTATCATATTCACCTCTATGTTTACATCCAGATGATTGCACCTGATTGCTCATGCAGTTAACTTGAGCATCATGAGGAGAAAGAGTTGCACGAAGTCCAAAAATCAGACTCAGGATGTAAAAAGAGGACATCTACAGCCACGCTAGCAGCTTAGAGAGGCCGTAAAAGTCATAATGACAATGCTAACATGCTAATGTTTAGCAGGTAAAATGTTTGCCATCTTCACCATACTGTGTTAGCATGCTAACATTTGGTAATTAGCACTTAACACAGCTGAGAATGTTTTGCAACCAAATTAAATCTTGATAATGGTGTTTGATGAAAAATTAAAGCACGCTGGAAGCATATTTCATGGAAAAGTAATCCAATAGTTGTTCAAATATTTCAGTCTGGACCAACCAAATGTTCAACCCTCATTACGATTCCTCGAGCTAGGTGGCTAAAACTGGAATATTCCTTTAAAATGCTCAGAACCGTTCGCAGTGCCTCCTCTCTGAGCAGAATTTTAATCCACATTTGTCTTTCAAAGTCATAAGTTGTCATTGGAGATTTTACAAGTTTTGATGTTCCTATTCTTGGTTACAGACTGAGTAAGGCAGCATGCCACACTTCACTTCAAGATGCTCTGTGCATTTGCGTTTCATTAACAAGTGAATAACAAACTCCAAACAAACAATTCAAACAACTGCGGATCTGTGCGCCTGGAGATTTCATCAGAGGGATGATGGAAAGGTGTTTAGCACACAGACATTAGTATGCAAACCTGGGAGCGTAAATGTGTGTGTGTGTGTGTGTGTATGTGTGTGTAACAAGCCAGCTGGAGAACGGAGAACCAGTGACATTGGCTTCAAGTGGATTTAATGCTGAATATTTCAGCTAGTCTTTTTACACTGAAGAGCAGGGATCCCTGGAGACTGCCGGTGATGTGCTCTGATTCAGAATGGCTACACCTGCACTTTCACATCAAGGTAGGTATGAGAAGCATTGATCTGAGAAGGAATCAATCTCACTTATAAAGTCTGTTAGTGTATTATTCATCAATTCATCTGTCAGTCTGTTTATCTAGCCATATATCCGGTTATCAAAGGGTTCCCCCTGTCACTAATTGAAATCATCTTGAATTTTTCATTCACTGTTGCCTTTCTTTCCCGGTGACCCCACTGATCAAGCAGGTGTAACTCGCGGAGATGATAACCTTTGCAGAGGTTTCTCACTCATTGTTAGGCAAAGCTGTAACCTTCCCGAGCTCACCATGTAGAAAAAGTCATTATAGGGGCTCTGGGATAATGATAAAAAATGCAAATATTACAATTTGACAAAAGGGACAATAAACATTATTACTGTATACATAAACAGAGCAGCATCTTCAGCATCATCCTGCAGATGTGGCTCGACTGATTTTATTCACTGATTCCTTCATGAACAAAAAGAAAAAGAAGAAATATTTTCTGTATGTTACATAAAGCGAGTGCTGCTCAATTCAATTCATCCTGTTTCATACCAAAGTGACAAGTAACTGGAGTTTGGCACGCAAGCACAACAATTAGTGCCCTACATTTTTCACAATGGTAGTATTTTCTTTTTTTTGAATCACTCCGTACTTAATGTCAACTCATTGGACACACACACAAACATACTGATTCAGTAAACCCTGATCGTCTGCTACCCCTCACAGGTTTAAACCTCTGAAACACTAATAACATGCAAATGCTATTTGACCCAGGTGTAATTAACAAGCCATGCGGCATACATATTCATAAAGTCCTCCTTGCTTAAAGGCGCAATAACTAAGATATTTATTGTCTGATAGAATTAAATGACCATAATATATCTGCAGGGCTGGTTCTTTGCCAGCTGGTGATGTCTGGCTTTTAAACCCTATTTGTTTTGGAACAAAAACACCACTTCAGCTGCTTCTCATTTGCTCAATGATGCCAGGCCCTGTTTCAAGTGAATGACATCACATGTTCTCAAACCACAAAAACATACATATTGTTATTTATTTAAAGGCAATATGATCATTCTTAGAGTATATTTCATGGCAGCATTCTCCTCCGAATCCATTTGTCTTGAATTTGCTGATATGCTAATTAGAGTTTAACATTTTAAATCAACATGTCAAAAGAAAGAAAAAGAGGAACCAAGTATATGTTGAACTTGAACAACTCTATGTCACAATGCATTAAGGTTTGAGATGCATCCACTGTCAGCCAAACATACTTTTCAAGTGGACTCAGAGAGAAATAAACAAGCTCCGATTCAATAGAGAATTGTTATTTATTAATGAAGCATATTGTCACCTGCTGCACGCTATGCCTCTCGCTCGAAGGAGCAGCCACTCTTTCATGTGAGTGAATGCAAAGTAAAGTGTTGTTTGGGCGCCAAGGCAGTTAGCAATCAAAGAGGAAATTACTTTCCTATGAATGAAGAGCATATCGGGATCAATTAATGCAGTAGTGTCTTAATTAACTCACAACAGATGAGAAATGAGTAAATGTGATGGAGGGGAAACCTGACGCAGAGTGTAGAGCTTTAGTAGGCACAGGAGGAGAGCTGATGCAGATACAATGAAAACAACTCAGACGCAGATCCATGACCCCTTTGTCTTAATCATAGCAGAGTCGCATCTTGCAGAGTAAAGCATGTAACTTTTCAATTTGCACTTTTTTTCCACTGAGCGTGCACACAGTTTTAAAAGGAAAATACATTTTCAGCTGGAAATGGTGTCTTCATGCACCGAAATGTTTTCTGTTGCACAGAGATGTTGCAGTTTAGTATGAAAAACAGCTCAGAATGCTTAAAAATTTGACTGCTTGCTCTGTAAATGCTATTATTAAAAGAGGATTTTTACCGGTTTATTGATGAAAACACAAATAAATTCCCCGTTTTAAGGGCCACTCACACACAACCCCACATCAGTTTTATTCAACAACAGTCAGGTTCAGTTTGTTTGGTGAGAGCTCTGCCATATGGTCCACACTGTGTGTGAGACTGAAAGAACGTTTACCTCTATAGAGGATGCTTACATAGTGCTAATCTAATCCATCCTAACTGGGTATAATCAAATTACAAACAAGTTCTTTTACACAATGAAATCAGCCGACTGAAGCTGACTGAAAGTGAGCAGTCTAACACAGTGAAGCCACTTCTCCATGTTTTCCCTCTCGATTCTGCCTCTGTGACACCAGGCAGTTACCCAGTGAGAGTGGTAATACGTCCAGGGCTCATGTTGCTGAGCTGATGCTCCCTCTGCCCACCTGCTCACAGTGTGCTCTCCAGAGGAAGGCCTCCCATTGACACTGTGCACGCACCTCCATGATTTATGAGCCATCTGTCGCGTCTGATGTTCCTGTCGCCTAAGACAGGATGTTCCCGGCTGGCATTCTGCACAGCTCTGCGTGGGCACTGCCTGGGCATGCCAAGGTCCACTGTAATTAAATTACACCAAGTGGGAACAGAGTGGTCCCCATAATGCGAAAAACCTTCAACACAAGACACAGAGAAGAATCAAAGAATATCGCAGTTTTATGTTACTGTGAATTTCGTGTCTGGAGCTAAACTGCACAATGGAGGGGTTAAAGAAACATCATCAAAACATTTTTTCTCTCCGGAATATGAAAAAGTGTGATTGCATGATGAAGCAGCCTTGCAAAATTAAAAATGAAAATATCTTCACTCATGATAACAGTGAACCTGCTTGATTGTCTCTGCAGCTTTACTGCTGAGGACAGGCGTGTCCTCCCACATCAGCATGCACAACAGGACAGCTAATGAAACACAGATTGGAGAACACAAGTCCCAGACACAAAACAAATACTGAAACACACAGTGCCAGCTCCCGTTACCAAACTGTTGCTGCTTTACCTGCCGTGGCACAAAAAACCAGTGAACTACTGCCAACACAACTGTTTGTGAAATTAGGGTTCATCTTGAACAAAGTACTAAACAGTGGGTTGCGGGATGGCTCGTGTTTGCTCAGCTGAGGTCGCTGCAACTGACAGAGTCCACGGTCAGCAACCACAGGAAACAAACACATTAAAATGTGAAAGGGTCTGTTGTGTCCCAGTCCTGTCTTGTGACATCCCAGCTTGTCCTGTCCCATCCTGCTCAGTGATGCGGTGTGCTTTGACCTGTTGTGTACCTGTCTGGTCCTCCGCTGACCTGTCTTGTCTTCTCCTGTCCGGTCCTGTCCTGTACCTTCTAGCCATGTGAGGAATTAACCTGGCCTGATCTCTGACACCAGTGTTACTTTATCTGCAAGGCTGATGTTTTCTCTGTCTTACAATTTCCCATTAAAATTAAGCATCCATCCATAATCTATACCGCCTATCCCTTTCGGGGTTGCGGGGGGGTGCTGGAGCCTATCCCAGCTGTCAACAGGCGAGAAACGGGGTACTGGACTGGTCACCAGTCAATCGCAGGACAACACACAAGACAAACAACCATTCACACTCACACTCACACCTAGGGGCATGCATGCACGGGCAGAACATGCACAGAAAGGCTCGACCCGGGGATCGAACCGGCGACCTTCTTGCTGTGAGGCATGCGCACTACCTGCTGCTCCACCGTGCCGCCCTAAAATTAAACAGATTAAAAAAAGGAAAACTATCCTGAACTGTCCTGAATCATGTGACCTTCAGACGAAAGGTTGAAATAAACACATAATTCTGGATAAATTTAAGAAAGATGTTAACACCACAAACTAAAACTGTTTCTAAAAGGCAAAGCAAACAAACAAATAAAAATCTATGTATAAGCCATCTGAAAAGCAGAATGTCAAATTCCTAGACTTGAGTCAGGACTATGGAGTATCTATTCTCTCAATAAAAGTTAATGAAAATAAAAGCTAAGTTGTGCATTAGAGTCACTAACATCTGGCAGCCATGCAAACTGGCAGTAGATTGATAGCTCCACCTGTGCACAGTCAAACATAAGTCTCTTAGGAAAACCTTAGTTAGACTTCAGCAGCTTTTCTTGTTTTCCTGGCATTGCTCTGGCTGTTTGTTTTTTCCCCATTAAAATACCATGCGGCTATACTTGCTGTTATCCATCCAGAACGTTTTAAAGTTAATATTTATGCTGCCTTAGCTTAACCTGCATAATGGGTTAACTGTTTCAGAGGAGTCAGAGGTGACTGGAAATGTTCTTTTGTGGTGAAGAAGTTATTTTTTTCATGACATATTCAGGATTATCTTTGATTCAGAAAACAAACCAAAAATCTTTATTTCATTTGGCTTGCAGTTGACCAGGCAACTCTATGAGAAACGGCTTCATGAATCTCTTCAGCCAAAGATGAAATAAAGTCTCAATCATGATGTTACTCTTTAAGATTTGAAGCAAACTTAATTTCCACAGCACTGAAAACTGTTACAAGCTATTTGCAGCGGTGCATTAATTGTACCTCTGCAAGAGCGGTTAAACATTTCTCAACAAGAGCCGAGGAGCTCATGAAAGGCTCCTTCACAGAGCTGTGCAGAGGAGCGCAAAGATAGGTTAAACTTTAGAAAGTGATTGAGGCTGAGAGGAACGGCCTTCACCAGCAGCTGCAGTGCCTGGCATCAGATCCACCCTCTCTGCCCTGCTTATTCCCTGAATGACACCTCATTCATCTCAGATCACTGAGGCTTCAGGTGGAGTTGCTTCATTCTCCTCACCCAAAACACCAGACAGGCTCACTATTGATGCTATATTTATAAGGAGGTAGTTGCAGAGTGAAAAGGGATGATGTGCCTCAGGTCTCCTTACCTGCACTGTGTCAACCCACAACTTCCCCTAAGCACAAGAAGTCGGGTTATCTGATGTGAACTGCTGCTTTGATTCACACTGACATGCATCATGCTGTAGTATGTGTGTGCCAGTATGAGTGTGATTGTGTGCCAGTGTGGGCAACATGCAATATAACTAATGAGAGACAAACATGGTAAGGAGCACATTGTTCTGACCTGTTCAATACAGTTTGTCAGTTCAGCTCAGCTCTGTGTCAACTATTGTTGCAGGCATATCAGGTGAAACTTCACAAGTTGAAGGGAAGGTACAATCCTCAGCAGACCATCCATCCGTTCATACCAACACACTACGCATTGAAGCTACTGTTGCATGATGATCACAGACTGCAACACGCCACAGCCATATGGTGTATTAAGTTCTCTGTAAAAAGTTTGTAATTGCTGTTGCTGACTGTATTATTTTTAAAAAAGGTGACGCATTTTGCAGTGTACAGGGTTCAACGTGCACATATGGAAGGAGCACATAGGGAATTAATCGTGAACACTCGCTGCACACTTTCACACCGTCTCTCTTTCGGGGCATTGCTCATGGTTTTACACACCAAAAGTGAGGAAGATAGAGTGCAGAATGACTCCTTCTCATCTTTGCACACATGGCCAATCACTGCATAAAGTGGGTATGGTAACCCTAACCATAACCCCTTTATACTTCTCTATACAAAACACATGTATGCAGGTGGAGGTTCATGTTTTCTGCTGATGATTAAGTCTTCACCATGAAAGCAAATTCCAAAAAACCTCCCATTTTCAACTGGTTGGAAAAGTGCATTCTACCAAATAATTTGTATGTCGAAGCTTAGGCAATTCAAGAACAACAATAACAACACTAGAAGTCAGTATGCTGAGGAAGAGGAGACAATATTATGATTCAATGAACTTCTCTGCCTCTCTTTGTTGTCTAGCCTGCGGCAATATGAGAAGCTCCTGAGGAAACATCTGGCATATCAAGGAGACAGTTTTCTCCGTCTCACTTTCCCACATATCCAAAACAAATCCAAGAACACTGAATGCTGATGACTGCCCATTGTGCCTCTTGTCTGCTCCACAGCTTGCACCAAATGTCACTTACGTCTGATGATAGCGATCAATCTCCTTATGCTGGGGATTCTGAAATATCGCTGTTCTCTGTTCTGTGAAAACACTTATTCTTCAGAGGGTATGTTGAACCTCAATATGTGTTTTTGGCATCAATTTATATGAATGTTGATCAACTGGCTCGAGCAGATATTGCGACACCTGCTGGCCAATTTAATTTGGAAAGGACTGTCATGGTGTCAGAGGGATTAGTACTCTGTGGCTCTTCATCGAATGCCATCACCCACCAAATTTTCTATTACTGCGCAACATATTGGAATAATGTATAGCCTAATGACAGCACATCAGTGCGTTCCAGAGAGAAGATCATTTTACAACCAAATTTATATTTTAGCCCATCTGGCACTTTATCTACTACTAACCTGTTCTCAGCTGTTGTGTAATGCAATGTATAATGGACATGATGTCCACTAGGGGCAGCAAGCTGAGCATTACAAGCTATTTAAATTCAGACATTTCTCAATATAAGATAATATAAAAGGACCTGACAATAGTACAGTAACATGCTGCAGGAACATCTGTGAGCCTGCACTCTGTCTGAAGGGAAGTTTTTGTGTGAGGGATTTGCAAGATGGATCGATATGCTTCCTGCATGCTGAGATAGTGACATGGTAGACAAAGAACAAGGCTATTCCCTTAAGGGCTTGCCTGGAGCATGCTGCGAATGAACTTCATCAACGCAAACATCTCATGCGTGGAGGTTGTCACACCGAACCCCATCACCTACCCATTTCCTCAAAGTTTGGACTTTTTTTGCCCTCTTCAGGAAATGGGTTAATTACAGGTTAAAAACAGGTTAATTATTTGGATGCCTAAAGCTGCACGTGTAGCACACACACACACACACACACACACACACACACACACACACACACACACACACACACACACACACACACACACACACACACACACACACACAAAACCAATCCATTTGCTCTAAACTGAAATTCAGTTGTCACATTTCTGTCATGATGCTTCACCCCGAAACCCAAACCCTTTTGGGGGTGGGGGGTGGGGGTAAAAGTACATTCCTACATTTCCTGGAATAGCAGCAATATCTTGGTTTAAATTGTCAAATTAGCCTCTTCTACAAGGGATTTCTCCCTGTATAGAGAGTGGTAAGTGAAAATGAAAAGTCTGCAGGGTGGCCAGGTTTGCAGGATTAATTAAGAAAATAACACAGCTGGAAACCTACAGTCTCTATCATGGCTTTAATGTGAAATATTGCAGTCATACTCTTTACAGAAGATGACTTGACAAGGTCCACATTATCCAGGTCATCTGTCCATACAGTTTCACTACAATCATATCCAACGTCAAGTCGTGCTATCCGACTTGAAGGATGTCCAGTCCTCTCTAACCATGGAGATCAGATGGATCTATCACTTCCTGTTTACTGTGTTTCATCAGCTGCCAAGTATGATCATAATGTGAACATGTACACACGTAGACCATAAAACCCCTGCAACAGCAGCAGTACTGTTAACATCAAGGCTAAATGTGCGCCTTAACTTCACATCTAATTACTCTCACCAGTCTGAGGTAACATCTAAAATCTTTCCTGTCAAATGGCATACAAATGAGACCCACTCAAGCTTTCCTGCAACTACAAGACAGAGTACCAGTCACATCTCTGCACACACTTTGTACTGACGCGTCCACTCACTGAGTATTCTTCAAAGGACAGAAACAGAAAAAGACACAAGGTCTTTCATCCAGAGTCCACAGCTGTGCCAGCAGCTCTGTGACAATGTCCTCAAGCACAATAATTCATTGAGCTAAACGCATTAGCTTGCTAACATGCACACAATGACAATACTAACGGGCTATTAAGCAGTTATTATGGTTACCATGTTTACCATCTTAGTTAAGCGTGTTAGTATGCTAGTATACGCTAATTAGCATGTGACACGGTAGCGGTAAGACTGTTGAGACTCATTATTTTTGCAGGTATTTAGATGGAAACCAAAGTCAACTTATTAGACACATTGAAATTGAGACCAGATGGTGGCACTAAGTAAACAGTTAAAGGACCACAACAATGAATACAATTCATCCTGAGGGTAGCATAAATATCTGCACCAAAGAGTCCATATTATAGCTGCTGAGACATCCGACCTGGAAATGTGAACTTCCTGACAGCGCTAGAGGAAAAGCTAGAGGATCACCAGAGCCATTAGCATTCATCCTCTGTACCATGGATAACATGTACCAAATTTCATAGCAATCTATCCAGTAGTTGGTGAGATATTTCAATATGGACCAAAGTGCTGGACTGACTGACCGAATGACTAAAAATCTGATATTGTGCAAATGGGCTCACTTAAAACTGAGCCATCTGGTATCAGTTACACCTGTACTTTTGCTGCTATGACAAATTAAAATGTCATTTGTCAGAAAGATCTAATGTTGTTTACGCCCTCTTATTGTTTTTGTTTTGGCTAAATCCTATTTGGGATTCTACTAATGACCCTCTCTGGACACTGGATACAGGTCAGAATAATTAATTATTCAAATAATTACAGTGATACTTCACAGGTAAGGAAAATAATTGAGCAATAAAAAGGTTTAAGCCCCCCAAACATCTTCATATGCATATATAATTATTTCAGAACAGATGTAAAGGTCTTTGAAGGATCCCAAATTTGGAATATTTTAACGGCGACATTGGTAAAAGTCACAATAAGCCCTGAGGATTTTTCAGTCGAAAATGAGGACAAGGGCTCCTAGAGCTCCAGTGACCTCTGTAATCGTCGGGTGGCAAAATTGAGGTTGCATTTGCTTTAGGTGTTGGCAATTAATTCAGACTGGGGCCCACTCCAGACTTCTGTCCCCATTTCTCCTCTGGAATATGGCTTGACTCACCTCACCTCACCCACGGCCCACCCACTCAGCTTCCACACAAATACATACCCGCAAACATGAAAACAAAATCAGTTGTTTGCACTTGCATTTGGACGTTTATCTATCTTTTTCTCTCATTTTCAATACCCACAAGCACAGCTAATGACTGCACAGAATGAATGGATGCACGGTATCACAAAGCAAAATTCTTCTTATTATATTTTATATTACATTAATTAATTAATTAATTATATTTTCTACTTTATATTATTATGTTAGTTGTATAATTTTGCAAACCGTCGAACAGATCTTTTCATGTCAGTCCATGCTGCAAATTTGATGATGCTCTTGGTTTTATTGAACAAAGTTATCAAGATAACTAGTAAATCAGCTCAAGGTCTGAGGGGAAAGCTTCCCTCCTGATATAATTAGCTTGCATTTCTTTGTCAGTGCTGCCCATGTGCGACTAAACTCATTTCATGCCAAAGAAAACAAATCTTTCTCCAAAATGCCACCGTCACAGCACAAACAAACCTTTAGCATTTAATAATTCATGCTATTAAATACAAATAAATATCACATTTACCTTTCGTTTAACTATTTAACACATTAGTTTTTGGACAAATATCACCTCTTATGCTATTGGTTTTGTCAAGCAAGTGTATACATTGTACATTTTACAAGATGAGGACTGTGTTTTGCGAGTATTTTCTCAGCACTGACAGCAGCTACAGCGTACTGTATGTCTGTATATCTGGCCAAGAGAATTGTAAATTTTAACCGAGAGAGAACATAAGAACAGCGAGGTTTGACTTTTGTGACAAGGGTGTACTGAACATGAACAATGTGCGCTCAGTGGGCAGGAAAATTGATGACAGCATATATCTGGGGGCTGTATACCTGCAGTGTTAAAGATGTCACACTGCTACTGGGGACAGTTGAGCACTGGTGATTAAAAAAGAAAAGGACAAAGCATTGCTACTCAACAGCAGGCACTTTCAAATATGATATTTTTGACAGCTCCACAACCTCGACACATTTCACAGCGCTCCGTATCTTTCGGTTTTGGCTCCCTTTGCTTCCTAACAGGCTGGGCCTGCCCTGGTAAAGACATTCTTTGCTCCAGTTTTGGTTGCATCATATTTTTTTTTCCCAAATAGGATCAGTGTGGGATTAGTTATGTGGGGAGAACCAAATCAGCAACCACAGTGACACGTTGCCTTCTTCTCACCTGGAGAGGATCTGAGTGTGTGCATGTGCTCCAGACAGATATCACCTCTCACCATCTGATATCCAGAATGCACACCTGCAGAAATGTGGGTGACACCTGCACGAGACTCAACTTTGGGCTGTTTCTCATCACTTTCGTTCTCTCTCCACTGTTGCCCGAGGCCCCTCTAGATGGCACTGCGCAGCTGTTTGTGAAACGGCGCTGTGAACAGTCATACTGCGCTTCTTTGTGGCTTGTCAGTCTGGATCCACTGCTGTGTTCTGAGGGGCATTTGAATGCCTCATTTCACTCTTATGCTGTCCCTCTTTTTTGGTTATTTTTGTTTTTCACAGCCAATTGTGCTTAGAGAAAATGGCACTTTGGTCAGTCAGTAGGTCAATAACAGATAAGGCATTGCTCAGTGGGAATTTTCAGCCTGATCAGCTGTGTCTCCCAATAGTTTGCCTTTGTATATTTTGGTTTAAATGACTGAAGCTTGACTTGATTTTCAACATCACAACACTCAACTTTGCAATTACTGACAGAGACACTGAAAAGCTTAAGCCAAATAACCTTGGAGCAACCTCTGGCAAAATACCCAAAGCTTGAGCTCCAAGTCTGGTCAAGGTCACTGCATTACTCTCACAGGGGGTGGGATACTGTTCCTGATCTGTTTCCACTTTCAAAATTTTATCCTGTTCCGCTTATTATACAGCCAAGCTAGATATGACCCACCTGGATACATTAGTCACCTCTCTGCAGCCCCTCTGTCCTGCTCTATATGTCACGCAGAGGACAAAAAGGAGCCATGCAAGCAGAATGAGGGGAAGCCTGAGCCATGTATCATATCTCCTTGTGAAATGAATCATTTAATATCTCTGGTGCTTGTTAAGATTTTAGGGTATGTGTGAGAATGTTTATTAAATGTATGGCGTGTCTTTACAGACCAGTATAAAAAAATGCAGCTGACTTTCATAAACAAACCGGACAGGTGTAGATATATTGTTAATTTTTTAAGTGTTGCCTGGACAGCTTTGTTGGCTCACATGCACTCGAAGGCAAGATCTGATGCTCACTGACTGACAGTCATATCTTTGTCATGGTATTAAAGCTCATTTTCAAGGAGAATTACACACATGTTTAAGAGCGTCAGTGGTGAAAGGTAACTAATTACATTTATTCAAGTGCTGTACTTGACTACAGTTTTAAGATGCTTATACTTTGCTTGAGTATTTAAATTTTATGCAAATTTATACGTCTACTTAACGAGTCAAATTTTGAATTTAGAGTCCATTTATCTGACAGTACTTACTTTTCAGATTAAGAATTTACATACCAAACTTATGATGAAGGTTTGGGAAATATGATGAAAGTTTCCAATGTGTTAAAACTTCCTTTCAGCGAAAAGATCAAAATGCTGTTCATGTATAAATGCTCAATACTGAACTTTGAACCTCATCTTTTAAACTAAGATGGAAAGAAGAAACAATTCGACAGTCATGTGACTGTTGAGGATCATGTGATATGATCAGAAGCTCCAAAGGCGACTGAAAGAACCTTGAGATGGCTTTGCTTTGTCATACTGTTTCCAAGGTCACCAATGATCTCTGAAACCCAAATAATTTAATATTTAATGTTAAAATAACGCCAACACGAGCCATTCAAGTATTCAAGTACTGATTAGCTTGAACAGTGTGTTTGAATGTGTATTGTTAATATCTTTTTAAGGACACAAATATAATTGATAAAAATAAAACATTCCTAACTTGTGTGTGTTTAAAGCGTGTATGTTCTTCATGCCACCCTTGCATAAATCAATGCCCCACTATGGACACCCTAGTCAAAAAATACTTTAACTGCATTTTGCTGATATTTCTCTACTTCTACCTCAGCATGACTTTGAATGCAGGGCAAATCATCGATGTGATCAACATCGATGTGATCTCTTGTGACAATGCTGTGGTTAAGGTCTGGGCACAAAAACCAGTGGGTTAAGGTTTGGAAAAGATGGTTCAGTTGATGGTGTTGGCTTAAAATACCTGATTTAGTCCCAATGTCAATGGTTTATCAGTGTGCTACTTAGAAGTTGCCACCACCATCTCCTTCAGATGACAAAACTCAGCTCATATACACGTACCAGTAAGCTGATCTATGTCACTTTGACACTTACTGTCAGTGGTGATAAAGTGCATTTACTCAAGTACAATTTTGAGCATTTCAACTTTATGCTACTTTATACTTGACTGCAGTTCAGATGCAACTAATGGACTTTTAACTTCACTACATTTGTCAACACTGGAGTTACTAGTAATTTACAAATTACAATTTTACAAACAAAACACATATTCCTCTCAGAAAACATGGTACTGTCCTATAGATTAAACTTTCCAACAGTATATACAGTAAATACAGCTTATGTGTTAAAGCATCAGTAATAATATTCTGATAAAATGTATAATAATAGAACTCTGTGAGAGGTCCCATTCTAGCCAACAAGCACCTTCACTTAAATACTTTAAGTACATTTTACTCTTAATTTACTTTTACTTAAGTGAAATCTTGAATGTAGGACTTACTTACTCACTTAAGTGAAATATCTGAGTACCTCTTCCAGGCCAGCTGTGTAGAAACTTTGATATGATACATCTGAAATGTACAAATCTGATGTATCTGATCCAACATTTTATTTTGGCAACTGGGCTGAAGTCTCCTGCTGGATCAGCATTGCACTGACATGTTACCGCTATCATCTGACATTTCAGTGCCGCATGTGAGAATAGTCAAAATGCAGTAAAACATCCAACTATACAGATATTTATCAGTGTGAACCACGCCTGGCAAAGTAACTTCACCTTGCCCTCAACTGTTGCAAAATTCTTCAATCTCAGCTCCTACTTTTGCTTACATTTGAATTGCTGGGAATAGAACAAGAGCCAGTGTGGAGACTAATGGAAATAAGGAATGCCCTTCAAGTGAGTCCATGTCAGTAACACCTGTAAAGTTGAGTAAATGTAGTTTCCTGGAGTTCTCTCTGACTAAATGAGGGAAGATAGCGTTTAATACTGGGACTTGGCAACGGCTTTCATACTTTAAGATCCCACAAATCCATCTGCAGAAAAAGCAAGAGCAAAAAACATTTCGGTTGTTATTGTCAATTCCCACTGGAGCTGTGGCAGTACTAAGACTGCAGAGGATACTGATAAGACGGCAAAAGAGACTCTACACCTTATCTCACTGCCACAGTCCTTGTTCGCTCAGATTCCTTCCTTGCTGTACGTGGAAAAAAAAATCCAAACAAAACAAAACACATTTTTATTTTTTTAATTAATATAACAATTTCTTATTGTACGAATCCAGACAATCCAGGCAATCCAGTTAATACTGAAAAAGAGAACACTTTGTTTGACATTGATGATTAATAAATGAGAGAAAAGATTTCCTCGTTTACATTTTTTATATTTTTTAATGGTGTCTCTCAGTGTTTCTCCCCCCCGCATCTTTTGAAGGGGTACACTCATTGCAAAATCAATTATCAGAGATCATAACCAAGTGTTTCTGCTGCTGATGATAAGAGCATCTGCGCCAGGCTGGAAAATGGAAGAGCGGACACCATATATAGAAACACATTCTGACATCTTACTGAAACAATCTGACTTTATTAAGAAAGACTAATAACGGTGTCCTTTGGAGTCTACGGGCTTTCGTCGCGGGTCATTAAGCCCGCCGGGGTAAGAAGCCGTGCTTGTGAGAAACAGCACAGCTGGAATGGTGACAGTGACGAAGTTGGTGGTAGGAGACGTAAGTAAGGGTCTCCGTCTACAATCTGATCTGAGCACTTTGTCTCAGACATGGGATTTAATGGGGTAATACACGATCCATGCACACATGACAAGTCACCTCACTGGAGACCTGAATTTGTCTAGCTGCGCTCATGACACTGCAGAGACCTATGGTCACACGCTGCAGCTGCTATGTAGACAAGAGGAGTTTAAACAGGGTGACGTACTCTTATCTGCCACCAGCCTTCAACATGATTGACTTTGTCTGTCCAAACCCCGAGTAGCTCATTGACTACATTATAGTTCACATGTTCTCTGGGTTTACTCGTGCTAATAATGCATGCATTTGCGGTAATGTAAGCCACTTTGGATAAAAGCCTCCACAAAATGCCGTGCATCATATTTCACTTAGCATCTACTGAATACCCTGTCGCATAGAGAAAAAGGTTCACAATCAGTTTCTACCAGCAACAGCGTATCATTTCACTCCCCCTCAACACGCTGAAGATAAGAGCAAACAAGTGGGTCAAGCTGAGAAAAGATGACATTTTTGGGAGGCAGCCATCTTTCTGTCAGGATCAAAGTGAAGTGGCTGCGTCTTCTGCCCCCCGGGCTTTCCATCAACAACTCTTTAAGTCTCAGAGGGGATAATCCAAAAGGTAGGTATTATATACAAGGTAGGTATTATGTACGCGAAGCCATTTCACTCTTATGGCGTAATTTTCTGTGAAACCCTTGAGAAAGGCCACGTGTAAGCCTCGCAATTAAAGATCTCAACATAACAACCCACTGCATGTTCAACAACAGGGCTCCCCATAACCTATATATTTTTCATCAGGCATGTTTACATGGTGTAGTGTCAGTTATTCGAGTCTATCCCTGAGTAACCTCCCCTCGTAACAAACCCACAGCTGTCGCACATTTAACAGCTCCGTGTTGTGTGAAAGGGCTTTGCCACGCTTTCGGCTTAATGAACTAAACAAAGCGATTACTTGATGGCGAACTTACAGTCGACTCTGCAGGCACTGCTGAGACTCTTATCTGCTCATTAATAGATAAACAGATCTGAAATGTGATTGGCTGCTGCTTCCTGGAGGGATGTGCCCGCGACATTCATTAGTATCCCCCCTATCTTTATCATTAAAGAAGGGTATTGGAAGTTTATGAAAAACAGTTTTCAGGTGTATGCTTGCTGAACTCCATAAATAATCCTAATTGGATGGCAAATAGCTACCTGCTGTTCCATTTCCCGTCGTGGATAAGGACAATCTTCAAAAGGCAGAGAGTGCAAATGTGTCTCTGCTGTGCATGTCGTTCACCACCCTTCTCTCTCTGTGCATCCTGACTTCTAAACGATTATGCTGAGACAACAGCTATTACTGCCTGTTATTCTTTATGATTGCTTTTCACATACAATATGACTTTTTAATAACTGCGCTGAGGACATCAAAAGGACACCTGCCCCATCCTATCAGCGTCACTGTCAATGAGCATCAGCCCCTACAGCAAAAAAGGAAAGAAAAAAGATTTCATTGCATCCTCCATGGTTTGAGGTGGCTCACGACTGGAGGCCAGCTTGTGTCTGTGCTGACTGATGACAGCAGCCGACAGATCAGACTGACCAATGCCAACACACTTAAATCAACAGATGAACAGTAGCTTCATGTTTATGCCCCACACTGTCCATAAAGGAGCTTACTGTACATTTAGAAAAATCAATGTCTCAGTGTACATAGTGTACAGCAGTGATTGTCTACTGGCAGCCTGCAGGCCACATCCCGCCAATCCTTCCCGCCTGGCCCACAGAGTATAAACGAATTCAGAAAATGTCTGCATCTGATGTTACTCACCAGTAGAAGAGGTCCAGTCCGTCCTGAGAGTGATCATTGATTAGCTTACCAACCGCTGGCAACAAGTCAAGATGTCCATAATTCATAATTCATGCGTTGCACAGAATTTGATTATTCTCCATCTTCATCCTCTCTGCTTCGTGGACCCACCATTACCATTAAACCGCTCGGCTCCCAGGATGCCATTCCCTGGAGCTGACAGTAGTGCACTGGCTGGACTACAGGAGATGACTCCAGAGCTGAGGGAGAACCACAAAGCTTGTCTCTATAGGTGTCTCTTGGGTTTATTTTCACTGTCCAGCTGTTCTATTGAGTCTCAAATTGAATATTTTCCTTTGATCCTGAAATCCTGAAGAGTTTTTTTTTTTTTTTTTTCAGCTAAGGACTCATTCATTGGTGGTTGAACTGTGGGTTTTGTACTGAGCACTGACTGCATCCTTGGTGGAGGTCTTTCTAGTTAAGCATGCAGTTTTTGAGGAATCTGCTCACTCTGATATATGGGCTTATAAAAACATACATTTTGTAAGAATTTGAAAATATTAAACAACAACAGATTAATTATGTATAAATAAATTACATGTTCTTTTTATTTGAAGGTTCAACCATCACACTGTCTGCTTGGAAAGATTTTGACCCTTAGACAAATGCATTTGCTGACCCCAGCTGTACAGTACGTGTGTGCAGAAGCAGACTGATCTTATAAAATATGATGCTAGTAGGTAGAGGAAGCTCCATCTCCACCAGCTACAACATTAATTTGCTTCTGCAATAATGTAATACATACAATAATGTCACTCTGATAGGGGACATTTTGCTACACCAGTACATTTATTTACACACTTGGAGTACATTTTGGTGATAATACTATACTGTGGTAGGCATTGTTACATTACACATTATACAGAAAAAGAAATCCCTCTCAGCCATCACTTATGACCCAGCAGAAGTGTGTGGTGGTGTCTGTATCTGCAGAGGTCTGTAGAGACTTCCTGTGTTTTCTTACTTGGCTGTTGCCTGGAGGTTTTTGGGCGTCGACCTTTGGGCAGGGGGTGTGTAGCTCACAGCCAATCACAGGACACAGGGTGTGAGGGCAGGACTCTAATTAAACTAACAAACAGGTGTTTTATGGTATGCACACATTCTTCTGGTGCCTTATCTTTGCTGGTAGTTTATTGGTTATTGTGGCAATAAATATACTAAAAAAAAAAAAAATCTGTACTCGTTTGTGAGTTTCATTTCCTTCCTTTTTCGTTAAATACATTTTAGATGATCTTGACTGAAGTGTCATTGTGTAGGACTATTTGCATCTCTAAGAATCCCTGATTTTTGTATTTGATATGTTTTGATACCTTATTATTGTACGATGGTACCTCAATAACATGTATAAAGTTGTGGAAAATGAGATCTAGCATCATTCATGGTGCACCACAGTTATGCTGCAGCAGCTAACATGTCAACAAACATTATGTTGTGATGAAGTCATGCAAATGATAAAATACTGTGTTGCAGACAGTACTAAGTAGTAGCCATGTCAATATCTACAGCTAACTGGTAAGTCTTGAGATTAAACTCCCAAGTGTCAATTCAGATGGGGGTGTTAACCCTCAATACTGGACACTTGACATGAACTCCAGCCAGTGACAGGGTGGAGAAAGTCTCTCCCTTGATTTCCCTGCACTGCTTTTGAGCCACAAGCTTGACAGTTTATTGATCTCCCTCTCTTCTAATCAGTAGCCTTGTCACATTATAACAAAGGGGAGCCTAGCCAAAATGAAAGCAATTTACTTCAGCCCAGTGAAGATTGCAGGGCAGGGTGTAGTAGTTTTCTTCCCCCTTCATAGACAATCTGATACAGGGAATAGTGGAGCTCAGGCTGAAATCAAAACAATGTCTCAGCGTATTCAGCCTGGCAGGGTGAAGCTGGGGGCAAACAAACACTCCAACCGATCGTCCATCTTAAAGTCAGCCATGAAAGCGGTTATTCAGTCAAACCAGGTTGTGAGGACGAATGCTAAATGAGCCACAAAACACGACTGAATGAGGAAGCGCTTAAGAATTTATGGCACAAGATAACTGAAAGATAAGTAATGCAATAACATAGTAACATGTAATATAATATAATTGATATAATAACTTTATTATTACTTACTTTATGATTTATATATCATATTTCAGAAGTGCGTCACAAAGGAGAACAAATAAAAGAAGGCAGGAGGACAATCAAATATAAGACCACAGTCAACAAATAAAATAAACAAAACAGCTAAAACTAAAGATAAAATAAAAGTAGCACTGAAGATAACAGACAAGCAACAGATTACGAAAAAGCCAAATGATAAAAGTAAGTCCAGAGAGACGATTTGAGAGTAGGAAGTGAATTTTCTAGTCGAAGCTCCTCAGGTAAGCTGCTCCACAGGCTTGGAGCCATAACAGCAAAGGTCCTGATACCCTTGGTCCTCAGCCTTGACTGGGGAACAGCTAGCAGGGCCTTATCAGAGGACCTCAAGCTACGCTCTGGTGAGTAATGATTTAGAAGCTCAGCCAGGTAGCTCGGTGTCATACCATGAAGGGCCTCGAAAGGCCGGACTAAAATTTTGAAATCAATTCTAAAAGGGACATGCAGCTGGTGAGCAGAAGCTACAACATGGAGATATGATCAGGCTTTGGCTAAAATTAAAAATAAAATTAAAATTAAGAGTTAGAAAGGGAGCATAAACATCAGTTGCCATGCCTCCATTTATCTCCTAATGATTCTTTATTTACGCCACTTACAAAGTGCACGGTGGCTGCTTTACTGGGGGATTATACATAATCATTATGTCAAGCGTCCCATGAGGTAATGAAGATATGTTGGTGAGGAGCGTCCTCACAAGGTACCAATATAACAGTACTGTTAGAATCAGCAGCAAAAATAAATAGGCTTGCGATTACCATTTAGATTGTGAAGCCTGGCCTGCAGGCTAGATACATGCACAAATAAGTAATTGAATTTGCACTTCTCCCTGTATAGGAGAAGCAAACCTGTCTGGAAACAGCTATACTTCCCAATTCCAATTTCTGCATCAGCCTGTTGTCATGTTTCTGAGGCCACTAGTTTGGTCCTACAGGCAGTATAAATAATAATAAAAAGTCGATGTTTTGCCTAAAGAGCCACTCATATCTCATCTTCATGCCTATTCACTGAATTTTCCCTTTCAAATGAAGTGTGCTTTCTGAATAAATTGGCCACTGAGGGCATATAGCCACCCAAGGCAGCTCTAATATGTTCTAATTGGCACTGTGTACACTAGAATGTGCTGCTCTAATGTGAGGCAAACTCTTTACCTTTATGTGTTGCTGCACTGAACCAGCCGACCTTTCAGATCGAGCGCACAGCGCTCTGTGTACAGACAGTTTAGATATCACAAAGCTTTTTCAATTTAGACTCTCTGTAGCAACATGAAATGATTTACTTTTTCATCCTGCGGGTCATCACTGGAGAGTCTTGTTTACAGGGATATACAAGGTTGAGTTTCCAAAAGCATCAGAATGACATTGAAAGCAGTCGCCATGCAGCCGAGGGAATCTGCGCCTTGCTCTGACCCGCCAGGTGACCCAGTCTTTCTAGCTCTGTAAGCAAAAATCACAGGAAGTGAGCTGACACTGCACCTTCAAAAGCAGAAAAAAAAAACTTCAACACAAAAATCTCCCCCCGCAACACCTCCTGCATTAGTCTGTGCTTCCCAGTGTCATATGCTCCGCCATTAATAGTGTTCCCCTGTGAAAATGTTTACAGTGCATCCCATTCATCACAGCCTCCTCACAGTCTAATAAAAATGCCCTTTAAGGTCTTATTTTTACTCTCTGGATTTTAAAAGTGCTTTTGATTTTGGTAGTCTGCCCTCCGGTTTCTCTGGAGTCCCTCTCTACTCCTTTGGGATTTAGATCTCTTTGGACTTTGGGTTCAGAGAGCAAATGCTTAGGGACTGCCTGGTGCATAATAAAGTTACTGAGGTGAAATCTCTGAGCTGAATTAAAAAAAAAAGTCCATCGGTCACTGGCTTTTCTGCGAGTGCTGCTGGGTTACTGCAAACTGACAGAAGAGGAAAGATGAGAGGAATGAACTTGAAGAAGCGGAGAGCATCACATCCGCCAATGTAACAGAAAAGTCGAATATAGTAAGAATCTACAGAATGTGCAGAACATTTTATGTGCATGCAGGGTTAGAATTTGGAATGAAGAATTAGTTAACAGGCAAGATACATACTGTTTTTTAGTGTTTTAATCAGCAGTAGAAACACCCGATCAACAACAACAAAAACCATCTCATCTTCATGTAGACCAGCGCTGGCCGAGCCTTTGCTGTGGAGAGCCAAGACAAGACTCCAACCGCTGATTATGACCCCTTACAGTAAGACGAAGAACTCCTCAGTAAAATAACCCTCTGAGGTGATCAGTCGGAATGCAAACCTGCAAACTTGGGGCTCTGATTTAAAGCATTTGCATGACCTCTCAATAAATTTGCCTTCCACAAGATACCATTGTTCTGGCTACATGCAGGTGACCTGAGCATCCCAAGGAATTATGACACTGGACGATTCTGCACATCGCAGTGGAGTCCCGATGCAAAGGTGCAAAGGTCACGATGGTTGACTGGTATGCAAGAAACCAGAGTTTGTGTCATGTACCAGACCTGCATTAATGTGCCCTTTTATGAACTGCAGCCACATGTTTTAATTGGCAAACAGTAACAGATTGTTTACCCAATGTTGATGTTTTTGTCTGGCCGTGTACAGTCAGTTAGCAGTTTAATAAGTTCACCTTAAAACTAATGCAGCCTAATACAGTTGCACTACAATAAATCCAACCTTCGTGAATTATAAATGCAGTTTTAGTTGAACTTAATGGTCATTTTGGATGCTGTATTGTATTGTGTTTCTGTGTGCTGAGAGGTCTTATTAGCATTTTGTCCAGCCCATGTTTCTGTGCAACGGTGGACTTCATCTATTCATCTATCGGTTTATCCATCCATATATCTACACATGCATTTTGTCTATCTGAATAACTTGTGAACATGCGTGTTCACCGTGTATCTCTCCTCCCTCGTGGCTTCCCCGAGCCCTTATTTCCATATCTGTGTGCTGTTATAATCCGGGTAAGGCAAAGAGAGGGTAATGAAGCATCTGCTCATTTGCCTCTGGGTCACATATAAGTACATCATTGCCATGCCATAAACATGAGCTGCCTTCACCTCTCTTCTTATCGCGAAACAGCGGCTTCTGCAGATCTGTGGGTGTTGCACATCTGGCGAGGAAGACATGGAGCGAATCCAAGAAACAAAAAACACACGGCTCTGTAAAAGATCGGAATACTGCACTATGGATGTAGTGACTCCATATCAGTGGAGACAATCCTGTTTCAAAAAAGAAAACAGTCTAAACGTACTCTATTAGATTGTATTTTGTTGTTTTTTTTCAGAGGTGGCATGCTGCTATTTTAGAGACAAATCTTTCACACAGATCTGACTGGAAGATAGAAATATAATTGTGGGATCGACACCGGCTCTTGAATGACAAAGAGATGGATTAGAACAAATGGAGGGCTCCCTGTCGATAATCCCATGAGAAAATGGGAGTCACTGGACCGTGAATGGGTTTCCAAATCAAATGTAATGGAACAAGGGGCATGGGTTCAGGAGGGAGGTGAAGAATACATGAGCAGGATGGGATTTTGTGCTCATGCCATGGTGTCACATATCAATGGCTGTGGGGGGTCAAAGCTTTAATTAGATAGAACGTACCTCCGCACAGTGTTTACAGCCCTGTGTTCCAGAGCTGTATTGAATATGGATCATGATTCCCAAACTGCGCTTGCATGATTTTGTGGCTCAAGAGACTGACCTCAAGGTCGTTGGAAGAAATACAGAACTTCATTTTATTCAAACATCCTACATGTTCAAATCAACTCCATTAATGTGTGACCGATAAGGCGTTATGTTACTCTTGGTGGCCTCTCATCAGTTTGATCTCATTAGAGCCAGTGTAATTGACTGCTTGCATTAAACAGTGACCCAGGCCCTTTGTTCGGTTCTCTGTTTCACAAATTAACCTAAATTAGCTGCATTTCCAGCCGCTGAAAGCAGATCACGAATAACAGCAGCAGAGAGACTCAGCGGGAAGGAAAAAAACAACTATCATCACAGAAAGGTGGGGAACGGTGATTCAGAAATTGGCCATTCATAGGGAAAATACTGTTTCAGATTGGATGTTGCTGGAGAAGGACAGCATCCAGCAGCTGCTGTGAAGAAATGTCTCAACATCTAGTGTATGAGCTGCATGTAAATTATACCAGCATGCAGTAAGTAGGTGAAACAAAATCATCGTGTCTTTCCTCCGCACCAGAGAGATTCTCTTTGTTTTTGGCCCGGAGGCACAGAAATGATCATGGAAATGTGCAGTAAGGAACATTCAGCTCACTATTCCAAATGGTTCCATTATCTCTTAAATGAAGCACTGCACAAACTGACCTTTTATCTTTACTTATTCTAATTAGACCCTATTATTTATCTCCAAAAATAAAAGTCTTCATAAAAATAATGTCTTTTTTTTTTTTTTTTTTTTACTGGTGAGCCTAAAGAAAGGGTTCCTAAAAAAATGAGGGTGGGAGCATAAAATTCAGCTCTGCAACAATTTCACATCATTTGACATTTCATATCATTTGGTTTGATATCATGGAGCCTGTGGCATTATCTTCAGTTCAATGCCTTTTCCAATTTGAGATCCACTGCCTTCCTGATTTTACCCTCATTTGTAAATGTCACTTAAGTAGAAGTGATGGAAATAATTTGCAGTGGTGTAAAAAGAAAGATATAAAAAAAAATAGAAGAGAGAAAAATGAAGGGGGGGCGAGGAGGGATCATGGCGGGCGGTGAAAAACATGCATCTCTATGTTTGGTGATATAATATTTAAACGTCTCATATAAAATAACGCCAAAACTCATCTGATTATGGAGAAATGCACTGTCACACAGTCTGAAACAAGACTCTTATCATATTTCCCGAGAAAGATGAAATGCAGGCTTTTCCTTTGACAGGAGCAACGGGAAGGTTTGTCACACTGTCAACATATTTTGCGTCATCTAGTCCGCAGAAAATAAAGCTTGATGCTGTCCTCTGACAATAGCTGAGTCCTAGGGGAAATTTCAAAGCATCTGGCATCGGGAACCCCACCCCAAAACACAACAAAGATTGCAGCAATACAAGGATAAAATCTAATAAAAACACAACAACAATCATGTTTTCATTCTATATAGATTTGAGGGCCACCACTTCACTCCCTCCCCTCTGACTCTGATGTGATAGGGATCTCAGAAAACCAAATGTTCTGCTAACACGTCTGCTTTGTCAACCTGAAGCCGCTGGTACGGGACTTATGTTTGACTGAGAGGCGGTCGTAGCACATCCTAATGCCTGTGTGTATCTCATCACAAGCGGAGCCAGAAATCCTGAATGAGCCGCCACTTCTTGGTGATGTCAGGCAGAGGCGTGACCTTCCATTTTTAGTCTATTGTCGCCCGCTTTTTCAGTCAATGTGTCACACATACTCTCCTTCCAAATTCTCCACAGTCACAGCGTGTCCCGCAGGGTTTTACTTTGCCCTTCGCGTCTTAAACAGGGTTAGGGTCAGAACTGGCTATTATGCGGCACATAATTGCACTTCGTCATGCTGCAGATTGTCCCAGTAGGGAGAGTTGCAGCGAGGGACGTTCTTATTTGAAGGGAATATACCAGAGGAATAATACCCAGTCATAACAAATCCATCTTTCTCTCCCCAGAGCAATGTTACGCAGTCCAGCAAAAATGTGCTACACAGCTATTTATTACATGTGCATGCTAGCAGGTGCAAATAAGAGTCTCCAGTGGTCTCCAGAGGATCGTAATTGGTACGAGAGCTCATTAGGGGTGCTTGCCTGATGGTGATAGCCGAGGAATGTCGCACTCCAGGCTAAAGCAACTGATGGACAGAGGGATGTGACCTCGCTCTGTCACCAGCTCTCAGCAGCAGCCACAGTTCACAGCAGCAGTCAAACTTCTTGATAGTGCAGGTTGCTGACAGGCTAAAGTGTGGGATTCCCTCTACCATTAGTTTACCCTATGTTTTGTCTGCCAGCGGTCTTATTTCATATGTCTGATGTCTCAACTACTTTATTGATGTTTACACATACACGACGATTCCATTCTACAGTGTATAGCACAAGATGTATTCTAAATTATTTCCAAATGGTACTGATAATAACAGTATGGAGGGCTCACAATCAATATTTAATCAAGCAACAATACAGTAATAAGCAGAATCTCTTGCATATCTTTATATTTATATTCATCTCTTGTTGCCAGTGTCCTTCCATATTCAAAAACTTGATTAGGGACTTAATTGCCATTGAGTATGAACTACTGTCTGTCTGTATTAGCCCTTTCATGAACTGGCAACCCATCCACAGGTCCTTTCCACACATGGTATGTTGCTATACTCGAGCTATCTCCTGAAAGAGCTCAAGCAGAAAATAAATGTTTATTTGGGATTGTTGAATTATTTTGTGATCAACTTTTCCCTAAAGCAAGAACACAGTTCACCGCGTCCCTGCTCTGTAACTGTGATATTGATTTATGACTGGAGGCGACACCACTCACTGCAGCTTTGACATTTTGAGGTTACAGTGTTTGTCCACATTTTTTGTATACTTAATAGCGGGGCTGTGAGTTGTTAACCAGGAGCACAGCTCTGAACATCTAAAAAAGAAAAAAAAGTCTGTCTTGTTAACACCACAATCACTGTGTCACAATTCAGCTTCTATTTGGACCCGTCCTTGCAGTTCTGAGCATTGGTTCTGACATTGAAGGGTGGTGTAGCACGCTCACCAACTGAGCATAATGCTAACGGCGCTCAGCAGTATCCCTCTTTACGATAACAGATTGTAGGCAACACAGTTAATTTGGTTGTGTGTCCTGATAGACAATTTCAGACAAAAACCGTTAATATCATTTCTCAACATTAAATCTTCCTCACTGTGAAGCCAAAGCACAGCTTGGCTGTGGACGTGGCCAACAGTTGCTTGTTAATGCCCATGCTTTTTGGCAGAGCATGATCTGAGTTAGCTACAAGAGAGAGAGTTGATTGATGGATGGCTAATTGTGTCCTTGGTAAGCAGCAGATGCTCCGTCACAGATGCTAGAAACAAATTAGACTTGCTCATGAAGGAGGAGTACAATTGGTAACATTTTAGCTCAGAATTATAATTTAAAAGCAATATATAAACTTTAAATGCTTTGTATCACTTTATAATGTAGTTGTGAGCACATGAAAAGGCTTCATGTGTGACGACAAGTGTTTTGCTTGCATTTGAAAACATCTCCTCTGAGGAAGCATCTGGTGTGTAAAACAGCACTCTGAAACCTGGCTGTAGTTGTACTGTAGCTGTAATGTGTTGCACAATTTTAAAGTCGTCAACGAAAGATTTGTGTAGAAAATGTTTATGAACATTTAACAAATGCTTAATGACACGCTGTTTAATTGCTATCCATTTTCCTCCATTTATCTGGGTCCAATCACAGTAGCAGCAGGCAGCCAAGATGCCCTTCTTCCGAGCCTTCAGCTCCTCCTGGGGGATCCCCGTGCTTTTCCAGGCCAGGTGGGACATGTAATTCTGCCAACTTGTTGTGGGTCTGCCCCAGGATCTCCTCCCAGGTGGACCGGCCACTACACATGAATGTGACATGGAGGCTTCCTAATAACATGGCCCACACCCTAACTGACTCTCTAAATGAAGAAGCAAACAAACAGCAGCTCTTTTCCAAGTTCATTCTGGATGTACACACTCATCCCAGTCCTTAAGGGTGAGGTTGGACATTTTGGAAAGGAAAGATATTTGGTGGGTTGTACTCATAATCTAAATTTTTGGGACAACGGACCACGGACAAGCAAACCTCAAGCCACGCCTTCACTTGGAGCAGCGACTTACTTCATACCTGAAGGGAATTCACTATTATCTGCCAAGTGGCATGGCCTCAGACTGAGAGGTGCAGCTGCAAACCAAACAGGCTCAGACTGGTGGTCAGATCTGATAAAGCCAAAAACACAATAAGCAAAGCAAAGTTATGATTCTGGACACTCTTTGACTGCACCAATCTGTCCATGAAAATCCCAAACTACGTTACTTGAGCCTGCTGCCCGAAAGAAGGAGATTCTGTCTTTTTCATGGGGGTGTTGCTCATGTTGAGAAGCTCAGGAAGTTTTTCTTCCACTGCACAGCATCATTTCTCCTCCCTGGATGAAAACAGTGTGGCTCTGTGGTTTGCCAGAAACTCTTTGAGCCTGACCTTCTTCCACACTGTATTTTTGGCCTGAGGACCATAGCAGCTGTAGCACGACTAGTCTTTCAGCACCTGGCTGCAGGTTCGGGGGGCCTTGGCCGACCCTGCATCTTCTTCATGGCTTACTCCACCTGTGTTGTCCACCAGTGTATTCTTGGGTTGCGTCACAACAGGAATTGACCACCCTCTGGTCACAGCTCAGAGCACCAGCAGAGGTAGGCTTTGAACATGGCCCACCTCAATTCCATGCAGACAGGGGACTCAAACCAGTCACATCCAGTTCACCCTCATTGTATGTTTGAGTTCTTTCTGGCAGCTTCTCCTGCTGCAGGATCCAAGTTGCCACAAGGTCATGATCAGTTAACAGCTCTGCTCTCTCTTTACCTGAGTGCCCAAGACATGCCTGGAGCTGCCCAGCACCCTGACATGAAGTCCTCTGGCAGTGCTTTTCTCCTCGACCCACCCACAGAGCCTATGAAACCGGATGCTCTAAATTGCTGTTTGCCGTAACAAAGAGGCTACCCTCTTATTCTCTGGGGAAAACTCCACCGCAGTGCTGCTCAGCTGGGGGCTCGTGAGTATCCCCACACCCACTCCAGCGCTTCACTATAATTCTTCTGTTTAAAATTACACAGACACCCAGTGAGGCGGGTACCTCATTAAAAGAAAATACATTCTTTAAAGAGTGTAATAACAACAGAACAGAAACTATTGTAGGTCTAAATTATTCAAATTGCTAGTGGTGTCTTTAAATATTAAAACAAATTACACCATTTATCGAACCTACAATCTTGCAAATTTCTTCAAAATGTATCAGGAACACCTCTGTTACTCAGCACTCTCCTTACAGTTTCTTTAATCTCTTCTTAGGATGGGCAGCATTGTCATGCATTTTGTTTTCTTTTTTTTTATACCAGCATAAATGGTTATGTAGACACCTGTAATATCCCTGTTATTGCTAATTATATATCAAAGACAACATTCTATGCCGGGGTGGCACGGTGGCGCAGCAGGTAGCTTGCGTGCCTCACAGCAGGAAGGTCACCGGTTAACCCCGCGTCGGGCAGGGCCTTTCTGTGTGAAGCTTGCTTGTTCTTCCCGTGCATGCGTGGGTTCTCTCCGGGCTTCCTCCCACAGACCAAAAACATGCTCATTAGGTTAATTGGTGACTCTAAATTGTCCTTTGGTGTGAGTGTGAGCGTGAATGGTTGTTCGTCTGTATATGTTGCCCTGCAATCGACTGGCAACCGGTTCAGGGTGTACCCCGCCTCTCGCCCGTGGACAGCTGGGATAGGCCCCAGCCCCCCTGCAACCCCGAAAGGGATAGTCAGTATATAAAATGGATGGATGGATGGATTCTATGCACCTACTCTGTTCCCCTTTAAATAAATAATAGATAATAATTAGAATAAGTCCAGTAAATGCTTCACTCCAGAACTACAGTTTCTGAAACACCAGACAAGTGAAGCAAGAGCTTTCAACTACACCTTGCAGTCTGCATAGGTGCAGTGAGAGATACTGAAAATACAGTAATTCCACAATGTGTGAAAATGTTCTGTCTTTGTTGAGGCGTTGAAGAGGAAAATGGACTAAACATCAGTGAAAGATCAGGGTAAAAGGGTTAAGTGACACAATTAGAGCAAATTCCACTGAATTTCCCCACATTCTGTAGAGTGCTGTATACTCTCGTGTGTAATCCAAGGCAAAAACTGTCATCTCTTGTTTTAAGCGTGCTCTGCAATTCAAAACTAGTTGAAATGTAGAAAAGCTTCTGTTGAGGTGAAAATAATTCCATGAATCAAACGCACTGACTCCAAATTTAGATTTCTCTCATGGTGTTGAAGCTGTGACGTAAAATCAAACTGAGACAAATTATTAAAACTCCAAGACACATTATTTAATAAAGATTACGAGAGGGTATTTAATTGAAGTTTCCTCCCAAAATCTGCATTAAATGTCTGTGTTCAAGTTTTTGACCATTTTAATTAAATAAAGTGTCATATTCGGGTGAGGATGCCCCTCATTGCTCCCCAGTTAGTTTTGTGTGAAGCTGAACAGAAGGCATAAGATAAGCGAGTGATTGGTGGTGGATGTGCTTTTATGGCTCCTTCCCTTCAACTTTCCTCTGAAGAAACTCTTTCTACCAACATACAAAGGACTGTTTCATTCAGTTTCTTTCTTGTGACTGGAAGATACACAGACTTTGATGCTGCATTCTTTGAGAATGATATTTATATATTTTTTATATATTTTTCATTTCTCGTTGGATTGGTCCAAATTAGGATGCCTTCTATCCTGATGATTTTTGCTTCATGATGTTTATATTTACTTTTCTAGGTGGCGTCAAAGGCATGTATTATTTCTATTTCCTCTGGTTTTTGGATACAGCACAGAATACAGAAAAGACTGTCTGTTTCGAGCTTCTCAAAAGTCAGGATCATTTTAAACAGAATAACTTTGGGTATTGGACTGTTGCACTGCAGTACTGTTGTACTTCATTATAATTCTAATCTTTACAAGTAGTAAATGCACAATTTATTGATTTAATTTGATGATGAGTTAGAGAGCATTCTACAACTAATAGTCACAATGATAACAGGAAAAACATTGTAGATCTGCAGCATCTCAGCCACATGATGGGATGCTCCCCTCTGCTCTCCTGCAGCCACAGATAGTGACTCAGAACGCTGCACATTGCATGTAGGTCTCGCTTTACAAGAAAAACCCTTGACTTGCCACCAAAATCTTGGAAATATGACTTTTTGTTGGAAATAAAGAACAGGAAATGAGATGTAAATGGTGAATGCATGTAATCAGCTTGCACCAGTGCCACCAGTTCTTCAAAATCACTGATGACTCAATGACTAGCTTTTATCACAGGCCATTCAGCTGCTGCCTTCTTTCTGATGAAATGTGCTGATTTCCTCTGCACTGTGCCAAGCATTTGTGTCCTCAGCCATTGGCCACTCCAAGCTTCCAGACAGCTGGAGGTGTCTGCAGCTGCTCTGCCCTCTGCCCTTCGACAGCCTGATAGCCGGGCTTCCAGTTGCTCACTTTTCCCTTCAAAAGTTAAATAGGGAATGCTGTAACACTAACAGTAATATCCTATTACTGATGGTGCTTTGGACTAATCTTTTGGCTAATAACAACTGACTGACTCTGGAAATGGGCACAGGCTCACAATGTAAGCCACAATAGATTGGAGTGTCAGTGGAGTAATGGAGTAATAGTGCTTATATATCAACTCAATGTTCTTTTCCTTTTAGTTCAGAAGGGAATCTAAGTCATTCTGTAATGAGTGCTGCTTGGTTAAAGCAGAGCCAAGAGCACTGAGATGCAGCTGGATTTTGGACATTAGATCTCAAGGCTGTGGATTCATTTGAGAATTATACATTTAACATCCCAGCATCTCAGAAAACAGAATATAAACTTCCCTCTTCCAATAAACAACTGTCTGAACCGACGAGCAAAATTAAGAGGCGAATGCGGGGTTTCATTTCGTGGAGCCGCATTTCTACACGGCCCAAAATGAAGCAGAGGTGAACATGTCATCATTATATCACAAATGTCAATATCCTATTTTCCTCAGGCATAGAAATACTTGCTTCCTAAACTTTCTGTTAAAAAAGTATTCATTAGGCAAGGCTGCCCAAGCCATAAGTGAAGTGTGGGCCGTGTGTATATGTGTACATGTGTGTGTGGGCTTGTGCGCTTGCCTGTGCAGTTTTAGAAGTTAAGAAGTGTGGCACTGAGCCAGAGTGCCCTTGGAGCTGCTCTACCTCCTCGTCCTGAACACTCCACGGACGAGAGCCCAGAGACGTCACGATGGCAAGTTATAGAAGTCCAAATAAATAGAAGCTGCCAATCAGCACAGATTCCCACCAAAACTGTACTATCCACTGCCTACAGAGCTGGAGAGCAGAGCAGGAACTGCTACAGTATGGTCTGTGTGTGTGCGTATCTGCATGAGTCAATATAGAACTGACTTTTTGCGCCAGTTTAATTTTTGAACTGGATGTGTCACATCAATAATAAAACATAATTTTGGATATAATCTGTTAATTCCCTTGATATGAATCTGTAATTTATGTTTAAATCAACACTCTCTGTTTGGTGACTTCACTAAAAGATGGCATTAATTCAACTCCCAAAAACTTCCCTTTTCCAGTGTTTACAGGGGAGCATTTGCAGACGTGTCACTTCAAGATGAGAGTAGTTTCCTTTATTCTACGGTGGCCAAGAGAGCTGCAAGTACTCACAACCCAACCAAATACAGAAAGGGGCTGCTTACAATTAATTTTGTGCATTTCTTCAGATTTTTGGAATTGGCACGCTTTAATGAGCAAAAGGCCAACAGCAGATGACAACAATCTTCAAATAAACAAGAAATAAACTTATATTGTAGTTCATTATCCAATACTTGCTAGCAAGACATGCTAGTTGCCAATTAGAAATCAGAGTTATGCCAGTGTCATTCTGATCTCTCATTTGGAAGTTTTATAGTTTCCCAGTATGTTACAGTGAACAAAGACCGGGACAGACTGTAAGCAGTGTAAACTGTGTAGAAATACAAGCAATCAAACAAGCTAAATCATTAGCAATGACAACATACAAATCTGTCAATTACAAGGCTTAAGTCCTGCTATAATCTTCAATTGTGCATTAGCGAGCCTGTTTTGTCTGTCCTGTTTAAACAAACACAAGCTGCAGTCGGCCACGAATTATCCAGTCACAATCACAACATATGTCGGACACAGAGGGTTACAGACTGGCCTGCTGGCTCTGAAAGTCTATTTAAGTGAAGTATGAAGATGCTGCACTTGTATTCACGTAGTATTTATTTACTTCTTAAAATGACCGAGCTTTTCTGAGGAGTTGACGTTTGAGCATTGTACATTACATCAGAGTGAACACTGATGTTAATAATGTTTACATTTGTCAAAATAAAGTACAGTAATGTCATCTTCTGCATTCTTTTGTGTTCCCAAAGCTGAGGCACATACAGCACTGTACTGCCATACATCCCTACTACTCACACAGTTAACCATGCAATGTCATTCATTTCAGTGTATTAGACAAGTGATTTACATTGCGGTTTTGAGAAATTTCCAGAGATGTGCTGATACCTTCCCACCATTAACTGCAGTTCTCTGCAGTAGGAAAGTACCCACATTTACTACCTCTATCCATCTTTCAAGTTAATGGGAGGAGACTTTTTGTTACCAAAAGATCATGGGCGGAGTACTGTATCACTTTAAATCAAAGTATAGATCTCTGTGATGTAGCTGAACTTTGGACTGGATGATTTCAAGGCTGTGGATTTGTTGCATCACACTAGATCTGAAGCCTATGTAAGACTATCAAAACCTGAGACCCCATTGAAGCCACATGCACCACAGCTAAGCTTGTATTTAATTTTGATTGTATTTAAAGGGGGTTTGGAAAGGAAGACTGAAACATTTTGGATGGAGTGCAATTCGTTCATGTGTTTTGAATTGCTATTATAATCTGCGAGTTACCTGACAAAACTTCTTGCTAAACCAGCCCTCTGTGTGTCTCAGGTTTCCCAACCCACCCTCCCTTCCCTCTCCACCACCCATGTCTCTTTCTTCTTCATCCACCCACCCTGTGCACATCCATCCATCCTCTCATCCTCCATTCTTCATTCAATTCTGTGCATACCTCTCCCATCTCTTCTCCCTTATTCAGGTAATGTCTGGGGGAGAAAGTAGGCTCAGGTGAAATATGGATGTGAATATGACATATGGATGTGAATATCAATGTAAATGTGGTCTGAATATGAAGATTTATTTGAGACGACTGCTGTCTCTGGTTCGTGACATTCACGAGCAAATGCTCCTCCGAAAAGTCCTCGGTAAAAACTATTTGCCTGTTTAGCCCAACCTATAAATCAGCTGGTCAATTACATCTTATCACTGATCCAACAGATGCTCATACCTTAACGAGTGAATAGGTCGAATGCTATTGATCCCGAAAATGAGTTCTCAAAACGACATATACACCAGTTTAGCACCAAAACTACTTGGCTAGGCTTAAGAATGTACGATATGATGTTTTAGTAGATTAAGCAAGTTAAAATAAGTCAATGCTGACTTTCAGTGTCACACAGGACATGAACAGCAGTCTCCAGGGTGTTTCTTAGAAGAATCATCTACCCCTCCATATATGGACTTTCTTGCCCTTTATACTACTTCCTGCCTTGATATAAGCTTTCCTGCTTTCTTTATGGGGCACCCCGGTGGCTCACCTGGTTGCATCTGTTGCATATTTCAAGGCTGAGTCCTTACCACGGAGGCCTGGACTTGAAGTCCACCGTAAGGCACTGAACCATAGTTTGCATTGCTTTCACTCTTAACAGAGGAAACAGCCTTTACTTTACAGATGTATTGAAAGACAAACAGGAAATTTCCATCACGTCTTCTTCAAAGTACAAGAAACAAGGATGCATCGTGCTAACATGTTTATCCAATTTCTTTCAAGGATGCACTACTTTACTTTAGAGAACGCAGAAATATTAACTAGTAATTAATAAGCAAGTACATATTAGTTATTGGCTTTGTGCCATTTGGTAATTGATCCAGAGTTGTTTTTGTCCTGTGTTATAATGTGTTCCTGGTGTTTCCTGAACAGTGCCCTACAAATCATTACTACTTCAGTGATCAGTATGCAGATTCACATCTAGAAGCTGATAATTACACACTGGCTCATTAACATCTAGCAGTCTGTTCTCCTGTAACTTATCACTTTCCCCATAGTCCCTGACAGGAACTACTTGGTAGAAACTCATTAAATAGCAGTTAGTTCTGGATTTGTTATTTGGTAACTACTTATATTTTTGCAATCTTACTGCAGTGTTAACAGTAAGTAAACAGAGTCAGTAGTGCTATTTGTGGTTTTGCCTTTGAATCCTTGTTAAAAAGCTAAAATACTGAATAAAATTCTTGGTAATTAGGGACTAATGGAAATTCATATCCTCCAGCAGTGACTTCATGAACAATACTGTCATTCACATGTTACAAGCCAGAAATATCCACTAAAGGTCAAAGTGTCCACAAGTAGTACAAGCAGGCTTCGTGAGTGAGGGGAAGGTGTTTGAAACTCATGTCACGCTGCTCTATAGCAGACTGAATTCAGAAAAGGCAGCAGACAATGTCGTTGTTTCAGAAGATGATTTCCAATTTCCATCAGCCAAGTATGAAATCATTGTGCTGCCAATATTGCCTGCCAAGTTAGAGCAACAGAGAAACACTACAGCTAAATCTTCGGTTTGTAATACAAGGAATGAAACCGTCACCTCCCTGTATAGCTTAATCACAGAGATTAATTTAGAAGTCGATACAGAAACGACGATGGGTGGAGGAGAGCACGACGCGGGGAAAACTGGCATCAAAGTTAAATGTCTTTCAAATCATTTCCTATGCATAAGTTCGGTGATATGAGTCAGTGCAAAGCAGAACAGCCAGTGTTTTGCTATTTAAAGTCAGTGGTACAAAGGAGGTAAACAGAAGCCGTCGGTCCTTTTTGAATATTACAAGGGTGCTTCTGTGGCATGAGTGAAAGTTAATACTGTATCTAAAAAGTGTGAAATATTTAGTGGATGATGAGCATTTTACAAATTGATGCTGAGGCACAGCAAAGATGAAAAGAATAGGAAATCTTAGCTTCACACTCAGAACTGGTGCTATTCATAAATAAAGATTGATAAATCACAAATAAGCACAGTTATTCAAAGGGGAGTGTGTGCGTGTTCACATGTGTGACAAAGCCAGCGAGAGTGTACATATGTGTAACTGTGCACATGACGGGAAGGAGACGGAGAGCAGAAAGATGGGAAAGGAAAGAGAGAGCCTCTGTGTGCAACCTTCTGTTAAGATTTGGCAATGGACGATTCGACTCATCCACTCCTATCTCGTTACTGTGACACTCCAGCCCATTAAATAGAATAGATTATTGATTTTGCTCTCTTCGCCTGCTCTGAGATTTTCCATCAGGCTTTCTGTGCAGTGAGGGAGCCGAAGAAAAGCATTATGTGCAGTGCCACACAATGTTACATCACTTATACAAATGGGGAGGGTAACATGAAAAATCTTGTCATTGCGGGGATGTACTTCTCAGGAGGCTGGGGGTTGTCATGGTGCTAATGCAGAAATTAAGCCCAAACCACTTATGTGGCATATTGATTGGAATGAGAGCAGGGTTATAGCAAAATGCACGTGCTGTTTTTGGATCGATCCCACGTCACAGAAAAGACAAGGTGAGGCGGTTTGATAATCGACAGAGGAGGCACTGAGGAAAAGCTCCCTGTTCATCATCAGACTTGGATATTGAGTGATGACATCACATCCCCAGGTGCCCATCACAGGACTGTTCACTTGGCTCTGCTCTCCACAAGAAGCGCGATTGACCTATTAGTCATATTGGACTGCGCTCCTGTTATCACTGAATATTTTGTCATCATCACTTTTGACCCATGGAAGCAAAACTGCTTCTCAGTAAAGACCATCGTTATCTAAAAGTGATGTGCTGTATAGCTTTGTGAAAGTGAATCCCTGATCTAACCTAAAGTTCACACCAGTATATGACCGCAGCAATGATTAATCAATACTTTGATCAACGGAAAATTACCTGCTTTCATATTTGACAAATAGCTTCAGTATTTTTTTAAGCAAAAATACTAAACGTTTGCTGTTTCCAGCCTCTCAAATGTGAGTATTTGTGAGTATTCTTTGTCATTTGCCAGGAAATTTAAGCAGGACTGCAACCAGCAGTTATTTTCATTATCAATTAATCTGCCGCTAATTTCCTCAGTTTTTTCTATGAAATGACAGAAAATAATGAAAAATGTCCATTATAATTAAATGCAGAGTGGAAGGTGACGTCTTCAGTTTTGAAAGACATTCAGTTTACTGTCACATATCACAAAGACAAAGCAGGAAATCTTCACATTACATCTTAAATTTACAGAGTTTGGCATTTATTATTGTAAAAAGAACTAAAATGATGAACAATTATCAAAATAGTTAACAATCATCAATGATTTATCAACAATTGGTTAAGGCTGTTGGTGACATTGGGCAATGGGAATTTATAATTACCACTTTCATTAAATAAATCACACAAATAATGGGAAGACTAATGGAGAATTTGCAGCCAAACACTTCTCACCGTTTCCATGGCTGAAACTGTAAAATCCTTAAGATTAAGATTAAGATTAAGATTAAGATTAAGATTAAGATTAAGATTAAGATTAAGATTAAGATTAAGATTAAGATTAAGATCCTTCCTTACATTCATATGCTATTCGGTGCACACAACAACATTACATGCACATGCCATGCTTCGGTGAAATTGCTTGCTCTGCATTTAACCCATCCCGGTCAGTCCTTCCACCGCGGCAGACCAGGAGCGGTGGGCTGCCAGCCGATGGCGGCGCCCGGGGACCGAGTTCCTTCTTACATGTTTTTTAGTGTTTTTTTTTATTTTTTTATGGAGGATACCCCAGGTGAACACGGGGAGAGCATGCAAACTCCACGAGCAGCAGGCACCGAAGGCATGGTGGAGGACACGCCCCCGGTGCCCACAGCAGGATTCGAACCCGGGACCTTCTAGCTGTGAGGCGACAGTGTTACCACCTTAGATAAAGGTACTGACAGCAAGCAATGCATACAGATATATTTGCTGTGAAACATCTGAGCTCTATATGCTGTCTAGTGTAAACTACAGTATGTATTGTTTGTCGGAAGTGCTGGTTCTTACTTGCTGGTAAGTGTTGTGCACCAGAAACTTTCATTTCTGACGATAAGATAACAATTACTTTCTTAATATTTGCAGATAAAGGAAAACAGAAGATAATGGAAGACACAGAGGTAAACCTGCCTAATCTGAGACTATTCTTGCCTGGCTGGTTTCGAGCGGTGATGAAAATCATGTTAAATTGAACAGGAAGGTCAGTTATTAAGAAACTGATGTCCTGATAAGCCTGGGGATTTAAAAGTGGAACAAGATCATGTAAACTCACTTTTCAAGGGAAAAATGCAAACTGGTGTCATCATAAGAGGGTTTATTGTATAATTGTTACATCAAATATGTGTGAGTGCTGTAAATCTGATTTTAGCTGAGTGCGTCTTCCCAGATGTTTGGTGATTAATTCCTAAATTCATGGCGGTTTACACAGAAGAATTCGTTTCTGAGATGCAGAAATAGGTTGAAGCCACATTCTTGGAACGAGCATGACTGAACCAGTAGGAGCAATGCAGCGATGTTGAAAAAAGTGTGACTATTGGATGCAAAACAAAATACATTCAAATTTCTACATTGTTGAAGGGCAAGCAGTGGTGTCAGTGTGGCATTAGCATGCTGAGAATGAGATCCAGAAAGCAGCGGGTGCAGTGCAGCAATAGCAAACAAGGACACACAGTGTCACTGATGCGAAGCACCTGAAATCAGGCCCAGCCAATATCACACAAGTGTGGAGCAGCAGTGCCAGCAGCTTCACACATCCACTTGGCCAAAAGACAACCAAGGCAACAAAAGTTAGCAATGTGGTTTAACTAGATTCTGCCTTTGCACAGCGTGGACTCTAAACATTATACCTTTACACATTTGTTGTTCATTGCTGGGAGACAACAGGTGATTCTTTCTACAGACAACTAAAACTTGATCTTGTCTGACCCGCAAGTGGCTGAAAAAAGGTTAATATAAACCTTAGGATGGAAAATAAATACATGTCATAATGAAATGAATAAGTCAAAGGGTGAAATCTGCAGAAACTAACATTTGGTATTTTACTGCAAGGAGCTGAATTGTATTTTATCTATTTGTTAGTGTTATGTGGGATTTGAGTGTTTATTAAGTGAAAAATACAGTAACAGCAGTTTCTTTGTTTGCTTAGGTGGCGACATCAGCATGTCGACATCAACTACTGCTACTTACCTGCATGTAGCACATGTTAGCCTGGTGGAACTGAGAGTGTCCAAACAGCTGGATAATCTGCCACCTGCTGACCTGAATGTGTGACTGAATGCACTTGTGAGTGAATGAACATGCTTGTGAGTGAACTACAAGCCACAATGTGATGCTTTGCATCTTAAGCAGTACTCTCTCGCTCTCTCTCAGACAGAAACACAAAGGCATGTTCAGGTGGTTCCAGGTTCGGTGAAACTTTTTTCTTCCTCTTTAAACAGTTTAAACAGTGAATACCGGGAAACTTTCTGGATCTGAGGCGATCTTAAAAACTTGAGGCCTGATTATTTTAACCCATCAAGAAAGGATACTGGGGTTGTGTGGTGAGGCTGGAAAAAGAATAGCAAAGTAAATGTGTTATGCCGCATGAATCCTGCAAGTTCAGACTGTACGATATAAATCTTAAGGCATGATCTTGACTCATATGAGTGCAATATAAAAAAAACAAGTTTATTTATTTTTTACTTTATTAAACAAATAGTGCTTACAGTGGGTCATGCTGACCCAGTGAAGTGGGTCATAGCAGCAACAACATCCTGATTTTCTGACACTCACAAGTTTGACTGTCTTTGCCCTCCAGTGTCCTAAATTGGTGCAATTTCGGACGGTTTTCACACCATCTTGGATTGATGAAGAAAATGTTCACCTTTTTGTCCGACAACTGTCAACTTTCATCTGAGACTGCCCACAATCACACAGTGTATAGGGACCTTTAGCAAATGAAAGAAAACCACACACGCTGTAATGCAGCATTGCACTCAGTGATTCTGAAATAAAATGACATAAAAGATTGCACTTTTCTCCATGTGACATTATAGTGCTTTTGGCCCTTTTTCAGAGAGCAAAATTAGGTTTTGACTAGTATTCAGGTCCAAACAAAGTAGAGAACTGCATAATTGATTGGTGCCATTCATTAACCTGACCAGTTTTAATCGGCACACTCAAAGCACCCACTGAGCAGGTTGGAGCTGACAGCTGCAGTTAGTGGGTGGTTCTGCTCCTGTCTCATTGACAGAGACGACTGCTGTGTTGATTACCCATAATTAAAAAAACAGGATTCAAATTAATGGCACTCACCAGTGACAGACTGATTTCTGCTCTCCTGAATTGGAATCCGCTTTATTGACAGGTTAGGGAGATTGGCTAGCTCTCGCGTCTATGATCCATGGTGGACTAGCAACCTCTGTATGTTCAATCCTGTCGCAGATGTTATATTTATGCAAAGAGTGCACAATATGGTTTGATATTATTATTAAGAGTTACAGTCAAGTGATATTTGATTAATGTTCGACAGTGATAATGGTCGATTGAATAAGTGGACGACCTCTCTGCACCTTCTCTCTCTCTCTCTCCTATCTGTCACCCATTCCTCTGACTTTTCTTCGACACATCTGTTGTAAATTGTCTCTGCGCCATTGTGACCTGATTTCTGTTCATTAGCTTTCACTTTCCCTTCCTTCAGCACTGCGACGGCAGACTCCTCTCCCTTCACTGACTTGTCTGATAGGATTTAGTCCGCTCTATGCTGATGCAATCTGGGCAGCACAGCAGCTGCGATTCTGGCCTCTCTCCTGGTGATGTAGCGCGTCCCTCTACTCTCAGTGGACGTACACCAACCAGTCAGCACTCTGGCGGCGATATTGCCACTGTCATTACACAGACACACAACATTCAAGCAAGGACTGTGCTGTTCACCAAATGTCAACAACAGCAGCTCTGTCAACAGTCTTTTTCGGCTTTGCAGGAAGTTTGAGCTCAAGAGAATTTAAGAAATAATATTAATAATAATAAAAAAAACACTGCTTTTCCGCTGACATTGAAAATAAATGTGTCTTAGGAACAGCTTTGGTGAGTGTGTGTGCGTGTGTGTGCCTGTGTGTGCGTGCATGTGTGCGCGCGTGTGTGTGTGTACACTTGTACTTGCTACATAGTAAAGAACATGTTTTTAACCAACAGAATGAGGACATTTTGGAAAGTGAGGACATTCTGGCCAGTCCTCATAACTTCAAAGGGCTGTTTGAGGGTTAAGACTTAGGGAATGCAGGGTCCTCACATCTCACCATAGAAGTACAAGTGTGTGTGTGTGTGTGTGTGTGTGTGTGTGTGTGTGTGTGTGTGTGTGTGTGTGTGTGTGTGTGTGTGTATGTGCATTACTCAGGTTGTGTAATGCAGTCTATGTAATGCCCCCCAAAATTATGGAAATGTGACTATATTTGTGTGTGTGTGTGTGTGTGCGTGTGTGTGTGTGTGTGTGTGTGTGTGAAGGTGTTGCCATGTTTTACTCATGTTGTAGGGACATACATCTGTTTGCATAATCACACTGTGGGGACTCGCAGTACTTGTGGGGACAAAATGCAGGCCTCCATAATGTAAATGATTAAATTTTAAGGTGAAGCCTTAGGTTCAGGTTAGGGTAAGGGTTAGGGTTAGGCAAGTAGTGGTGATGGTTACGGTTAGGATAAGTCTCCAGGAAATGAGTGCAAGTTAATGTAATGTCCTCAAAAGTGATGAAACGCGTGTGTGTGTGTGTGTGTGTGTGTGTGTGTGTGTGTGTGTGTGTGCATATTAAACGATGAGAGACACCGAGAGGAAGCGAGGCTGAATGACTGGAGGAGAATAATAGAGAAAAAGCGATGGAATCATTATGCAAACCACACTTTCACGAGCACAAGCAATTTCTGCACAGCTGTATGACATGCATTGCAGAGCGTAAGGTGAGAGATTCTTCATGGCAGCGTTTCACTTTTTCTTCTCTGTTCTACTGCCACTTCCAGGGGTTGTAAACCAGCCTGACTCATTTTTTTTGCCCGATGCAAATCCCCTGAGGAAAGCCTGTGGTGTGCCTCTGGCTTACAGTGAAATGCCACCAGTAGTGAGTGCTGTAGCCTCACATTCAGCTTCCAGGCATTATAGCCACAAAGCCCAGCAAAGCATCCCACAGGCTTGGGATTGAGGAAATATTGTTAGCTACTCATACACTCCACTACCACCAGCAAAACTAGCAGGTCACATTTGTCGGGCAGTAATATGAGTGTTTGTACTTCATCTCTACGAGCACCAAGAGCGCAAAGAGGGGGATATAATGTGTTTAAATATGAACACAAGTCTCTATCCTGACATGTTTGCCTTCCAAAACACATTTCAACCTTTTGCCTGATGTATCTTGACATTTCCCTGTCCAGCCCTTATTGAATTGGTTCATGTAAATACAAATTGTCAAGTCTGTTTCTATGGTGTGCAGGCAGTTGCCTCTCAGGGAAATAGGAAATGCAACTGTTTATCCAATTCATAGCGCTGAGTGTCCCTTGTTGATTAAATGTCACAGCATTAATGTGACATTATTATGTTCATTCAGTTTGGGGTAAAATGGAGGGAAAAGTAATAAGAAAATCTGTATTCAGTTAAAGGGTAACTGTGTTGGAATATAAATCAGTGCTGCATTTAATGCAATCAAGTTAACATTCTTCCAGCTTGTGGCTTCTTTTACCTTCTGCCTACAGCCCTATCCTTTTTAATGGTAAATCAATAATTTTAGTAAATTATGTTTTTGCATATTTTCCTTTTTTTTTTTTTTTCAATAAGTTTCACGCAAACTGTTGCTGCTTTTCTATTGGGAAATATCGAAGATCTAATTTTCCAGAATGGGTTAATTTTTCAAAGATCTATCAAAAATATTATCATGAAATGTGATTATGAACAAAAACTTCAAGTATGTTTCTCTTTCATCTGATTGCATGGTTGGCTCATGCAGGTTTGTGGCTTCCACATTATGCATATTACGACAGCCCTCGCTGTGTCCTGACAGGTTGACAAATGTCGGGGAAACACGCTGATTTAATGATGTGTTTTCTATCTAATTATTGCTGAGTGTCAAGATTTAGTTTAAAGGCTCTTCCTGATCATTTGTCAAACATGTGAAGCCTTTTACAAGCACCCAGATAACAAGGAGTTATTAAAACATGTCCTACAGGCTTTGAGGAGTGACTTTTCAAACATCAGCTATTCATACTGAATATATACAAGTCTCGATCTCAGGGAAGCTACTCTAAAGGCAACATTTGTCTGCCAAAATGTTATTATATTTTCAAGAAAAGGGCCTTTTTGATGAGGGCACGTAATGGTGTGAAAGCCAAGTGAGAGTGCAAAATTTGCTGTCTTTTCCGTTCGCCTGCAGAATGCCACTCCTGTGAGGCAGAGTGGAAATGAGCAAGTGTGTTACTCGGGGCAGGTCAAATAGTTTGAGGTGATGAATGGCTGCAACAGTTCAATTAATGAAGAGACACAAAGAAGCTAGACGAGCCCAGACGTAGAAGTGAGACGTTTAAATATCTCACTCTCACAGAGAGGGATCTTTACTGCAGCCCACCTCCTCACTGTTTTGCAAAGGATGCTACTGTCAGAGGGTTCCCTGCTTAAATTCAAAATAATTACAAATTATTCCATCACTTTCTTAGATTGTTTCAACCCCACCCACTTTAATGTATTGATATCTTTATTAGAAGATCTCTACTAGTGATTGAGCATGACTAATTTTAGGAATTTGTTTTTGACTCAGGTGGTCATTTAATAAGGAAACTGACTGAAATATATGGAGCCTGTTTACACAGATACAGGCAAATGGTGCTCGAAATAATCACAAAGTTGCACCAAGGTGAATGTATCATAATCATTTCCACCCCTGTACTACAACACGAAGCAGTCGCTGACCGTGCTGCTGCATTGCATGCACAATGCTGAAGCTAAAATATGCAAATACAACCCAGAACAGCCTTCAAGCTCAATCTCTGGGGGAAATCTTTCTCTCGTGACCTTGATGAGGTCACCATTGCCTGCCCGCAACTTCCAGTCTCTTTCCAGTCCATAGTATAATATACACATACAGCCCAAAGAAAATTACTTTGATGGCAAGTGAAAACTGTTTACAAGGCTCATTTAATGGTGTCTCCAAAACAAGGCCCTGGTTGTTCATGCTAGAAAAGAAAAGATAATTACTGGATTTTTGGGGCAATGACATGTAACACAGCATTATAAGTAATTAAAAATTGTAATCATTATTTGTTAGTAGGGCTGTGTCAGTATTATTGGCCAGCATGAGTTTTAGAGCAAATATGTCCTTTTAGATGGAAATTCAGCATTTATTTCATAATATACAAATAAACAGTCAAGAAGGCTTTTTGACTTGTTTTTTTAATGTCACATTAAATCCATTGTACAAGAAAATAAACACAGATTGAAAGCATTTGCTTGCATTTTGGCCCAACCGGGGACTCATCACATGTGCAAAACTGGGGTATTTTTGTCTAATTAACTTTGAAACACTTACAACAGTCAAAAAAGAAAATTATGAGCATACAGTAGTAATTACCGCAGGATATTCAATAACACTATAGAGTCACTGTTTGTCCGATCCGAACACCTTGAGAAACACTTGAAATTTACCAACTAGATTGAAAACTTATGGACATAGATCTTTGATGATTTTGCATATTTTGAAAAATATAGTGATGGACCTCTGAATTGACCCTTGGTTGCAGTGCACCTTTTGTCGCACATCATCACTCCTAGTGGCAGAATATCCCAGGACTGACTTAATAGCTTAAGTCAATTTGAATTTATCAGTGTTTATATAAATTTGACATTGAAGATACAGATTTAAAGATGTATAATTTCAAAACCATATGAAATGTCAAAAATCCCAAAAAAGATTTTTTTTTTTTTTTTTGCAGATTGGTTCAGATATGCTATGAGCATATTTCGATGCTCAAAATTTGCAGGAGGAGTGTAAAAACAGATTTGGAGAAATTTCAAAATGGTGGAAAATCCAGCCAAGAATTAATGAGAATTAATGCGTGGAAATACAACGTGCCTTTAAAAAATGACTTGGTCTTGCAAACAATTTTTTCTATGAGACTGCAGTCCGTTTAGATACCTCTAATCATCTGCGCTCAACATGCAAGCTTTTCTGTTATGCTTGCTAATCAAACAATTATGCAACTAAGCTGAACTCATGACATTTTCAAAGCTAGTTCTTAATGAGATGTCCTCTTCTTTCATCTTCGCTAAAGTACGCCAACGTCCAAAGGTTGGTCCTGATTCTCAGCTCTCACAAACTCTCACATGGCTGCCGATGTTCGCTCATGGTGAACACAACTGAAAGCTGTCAATCTGAGAAAGCATAATTCCTGAATCCCATTAAGAGAGACACATATGGAACTATTCACTATTAACTATTAATACTATACTATTATGTCTGTATACACAAACAGCTTTATTAGCAGTTATCACAGATCATGTGTACCAATGATATACATTACTCCAAAGGAATTCACAATGTGTTCTCTAAAGATGATTTATATTGTGAAGCAGAACCACCCTGCAACTGTGAAGCACAATAGGAACATGTATATTTCTAGATTTTATAAAACTTACGTATGTAGCAGCCATATCCATGGCAGATGCTGCCTGGAGCTGCAACAGAATGCACTCTGGTGGTTGGTCTAAATTTCCTCTCATCACATCTCCCCTCCCTCCTGCCTCCCTACTCATTGACAGTCGAGTCACATTCGAAACAATCCTCAGGCAATAATTGCCATAAACAAAAAAAACCTGTTTATCTGGTCGGAACAGCAGTCCCAATGAATACACGCTACCATGGGGAGTGAGGGGAAAAACGGGGAAGAATGAAACCTTGATATTCATACAAAAGAATGAAATCAATTTGAACCAAATACAAATCTCCCTTTTCTCTCCCTCTGTTTAGCTTCTTTGATGCTTTGGGTAAAAATAATGGTTCCTGCACTTTTGAGTGTACAGGCAGCACACCCTGTCTGGTTGATAATTATAGATTAGCTTGGCACTGGCATTATCAGTACCTGGGTAAGCTGTTTCCTAATTATGTGAGGAGAGATAGAAACCTGCTAGTGCACCTACTACGAAGGGAAGACAAAAATGTTCTTAGGATGGTAAGTGAGGCCTCTGATACTCCACAACGTGGCATTGTTTTATCTCATAGCACTAATGGCACTGTATATAAAGGGCTAGTATTTACTGATGACTTGCCCATTATCTGCGACAGTTATTAACCTGAATGACAGCTGCCTGCAGACATTATACATTTTAATACAAGATTATTGGCATTAAAAAGTAACTCTTCACATTACAGTATTACCTACTAACTACTAACTCATCAGTGTATTTTTGTTTTACCAAAAATTAAAACTCTACATTTTCTTGCACATGTAAGTTATATTGACGGCCTAGTCCAAGACCCATAATCTGTAACTCAGCAGGTTTATACCAGGAATGAGCCTTTACAGATCTTTAATAAAGATGATGTTCAAATATATACATTTTTTTTGCAATGCAATTGTAATGCAAGAATGTTGATTAAGTCAAATATTTTAATTTGGAACTAAGTAAAAACCAAATTTATCTGTTTTACCTGAGTGTTGTGCTGCTGTGCTTAGCCTGCATCTATCTATCTATCTATCTATCTATCTATCTATCTATCTATCTATCTATCTATCTATCTATCTATCTATCTATCTATCTATCTATCTATCTATCTATCTATCTATCTATCTATCTATCCTTTATGTTTTTCGACTAGGGGAAGGAGGAGGAAACCACACACATGGGGAAGCCATAATGTTATTTATTTTAAGGGCAGCTGGCCTACTTAGTCTCTCTCATATTAACAATCATATTAGAAAAAATGTATGTACTCTTTTTTTGTTTGTTTTGATCTAATTACTTGAATGATTGTCAGAATAAGGAGTAGAATACTTCATAAAATAAGTGATAATTGCAGTCATTTTATGGAGAGTTGAAAAACTTTTTATGTTCATTTCAACTTTGGTAATTTTTACAAATGAATATGGTATTAAGTCAATTTACAAATCAACCAATTTGGGCAGAGCACTCATGCACGACTAACAGAACTAGCATTTTATTTGAAACCTTTATGGAACTGCACTGCTACAAATAACATGCCAGTAGGTATCGAGAGTGGGAGCCAGGAGAGCCCTTAAGTTGAGAGGCGAAATTACATTTTTGTGACATTTATTTCCCTCTTCAGTATTGCACAAGGCTCATTTGGTGGTGCCGTGGGGCTTGTTGGTTTCCACAGTAGTGATGTTGGGTCCATTAGAAAAGACTTTCACTTTACTTGTTGAGAAAAAAGCCGGCTTGTCAAAGCCACAGTTGTGAATTTGCTGGGTGTTTTAGGGACGAGTCTCTGTGGGTGGCTTCAAAGTGCACTTTATCACCCCAGGGAGTCAGAGAGAAAATCACTTAGCAGGACGATTGCTTTTCCCTTTTAGAGGACCACTTGTGGACAGAGGTGGTGGTGGAAGAACATGAGATTCCATGACACTGAGGACACTGCCAGGTCATAAAGACGCAGTTGCAGTTTATTGTATTTTACACCTTTTAGTGCCCATGATGATAGCATTTTGGATGGGGGATGCAACTGAGGCTAAGAGGCAGCCGAGAGCACCAAGTGTAATTGTTTAATGGGGTTTGCACAAGCCTTGGAAATACTTTGATACAGCGGCTCATCATATTTGAATTAGGCCACATATTTTATCCTGTCCTTGACATGCATTCACCGTACCAACTAGCGCCAGCACAGCTGTATGGGAAACCTGTGGCATATTGGCCAGGTTTCCAACTTGTCCCAGGCAATGGCACCTCATTCGGTGGCATCATTAGACCAAGCCCTCATAGTCCCCATTGAAGAGCAGGGGACCAGCCTGCTGGACCAGTCCCAGGGTCAGAGCACCGCTGCGGGAGCATCTGAATGCAAGACACTGATGAATATCAGGAGACTGAAGCCCACCAGCCATCTGGCAGGCAGGAGACACTGATGGGAGAATACCATTGATCTGTGTCAGGTCTACAGGCTTGCAGCCTGAGATGTGGCGAATGACAGTGGGTGATTTCTGATTTCAGAAGGCGACTGAGACTGAGAGAAATCCAAAATAAGGCTGGAGACATAGACGATGTTTAACTTTTTTTTTAAATGATTTTTCTCAATTATGCTGCCAGCTTGACAAATGAATGGTTGTAAGTGCTCATTAAAAAGTCAGTCTTAATTTGCAAATGCAGGCAGTCTGCATATCAAGATAAATTTTACATGTTGTGACAAATCTCCTGCATTGTTTAGTTAGTTGAACTCAAAAATGCCTCCGTGGCCTTTTCATGAAATGAAAATCTGCTGACTTCTCTTTCAGTGGTTGCCTGTTCCTGCTGTACTCAGCCAAATATCCACATGCATGCAGCATTCGAAACAACAGCATTCACATTCAAAGCCTGAAGTATCACATTTGACTCACGTTTGTCGGGATGACAATATAAGGAGGCAAAAATCATGTATTTCAGATTGGCAAACTCCATAAAAGATATGCCCACTTTCAAAGAATAAATAAAATCCACACTCCAGCTGCATTTTGTTGTTGTTTTTTTCTTTTTCTTTTATCTATTCCCTTATTTTAACCAAGACAATGCAGAACATGTGCAGCAGCTAGCCTAGTTATTATACCAATATTATACTGCAGATAATTGCCAAGGTCAAGGGCCGAGTCAACACTTTTGGAAAGCACGTAATGAAGCTGTGGAGAAGTAGCCTCTGTTCCACAATACATTTTATATGGAGGTTTTTGTGTTTTTGATGGCAGAAAGCTTCTCAGAGAGGTTGATGAGGAAACCCCTGCCGGACACACAGCCATGTCTTAAGGGTGCCAGGATTTATGTAGCTGATAGAGATGCTGTTGGCCTCCTAGTGGACACTGAGATTAATTAAAGTGATGAGATTTAAGAATATACTGTTCCCAATAAAAGTATGGTCTGGAATTTCCCCTCGAGGAACGAATAAAGGAATATTGAATTGAATTGAATTGAATAGACGATTAGTGAAAAAACAAATATCCCACTGCACCAAAATCTGTTCGGCATGTGGACTAAAGACATCTAAGGAAATGAATAAGAATTAATCCAAAAAAATGCAAATACAAATGTGGCAATCCTACAAATCTGTACAAATCACAAAATTGCAGTGCAAAAATTAGAGTAATGACTTTTTACGAGAAAAAATAAGCCTTTTGTTCCACATATTGGATCACTGTCATTGTGTTGCTGGCTCATTTTGGGCCACATAGGGAGATGAAGCTTGGATGCAGAGAGGATGACATTAGCCTCCCAGCATGAGTGAGTGGACTGAGGGGGAGTTTTCAAGAAGGAAGAAAATACCGTAGCATGTATCTTTTGGTGTTGGGAAACATCCTCACAAATCAGGATATTGTTTTCATGAATGCTGCGGATGAATGAATGCCGTTCCTGCCCAGTGATGTGTAGCAGTCACATCAGTTATATCAAAGAAATCCATATTCAACTGATTGACTTTGTAATTCCTGTATTATGAGAGTGACAGCTTCCTTATTGTCGATATTAGATGGAAGTGTCGTGTCACTGAGACTTCCAAAAGCAGGTTTTTAGGAAAGGGGACAGAAGCAGCATTTTTAGCTAAATATTTTATAATAATATATTAAGAGACGAGTACTTTTGTAGCAGATGGTTTTCATCTACAGTTAAAAACAATTGATTGATGAATTGATAATCTGATCAATGATTATCTTGATATTCAACTACAACTATAACAAAAAAATCACTGGTTTTGCTGTTTTTTTGCAGTGAATATTTGATGGTTTTCTTCATCTTCTGAATATCTTTGGACTGTTGCTCAGACTGAACAAGATATTTAAATATGTCGTTTCATCTCAAGGAAATCATGACAAGCATTATTTTCTGTTTTCTGACATTTTGTACAATACAGTTATTTCCCTGTTTTCTTGTGTACCGCATCATGTTCAACAGATGAAAGACAAAAATGTTTTGCATCAACTGAAACCAAATGAAGTTCTTGGCTTCATAGTTAAATCAATTTATGACAAACAAAAGCGGAGCAGCCATACACAGCTGACTGTCAATTTCTAAATGACAAACACAGTAAGTCCTCTCTAGCTTTTGATGTCTCTCCTTTTGTATGTACTGTAATCATGACATACATTATAGTAATATGATAATTTTTAATTTTTGCCCTCCTATAATGAGCCTCATTATGTCCCAAGTAAGTTAAAAGTTTCATGGGCCTATTTCATGTGGACATTTTGACTTTTCCTGGTAGAAAAGGCGCAGGTGTTACTAATAACATTAACGATAGCTTTGTTCTGTTTAAGTGTCCCAGTGATGAAGCAGCAGGCATAACACCAGGACCCTGAAACCAATGCAGTTAAATGCAATTCACCCATGATTACTTTCATTATTAACACCTGTGCTTTTCCTACTGCGACATGTTTAAATGTCTTGCGTTAACAAGACCTGTTGTAACAAAGATTTAAGCATTCTCTAATAGACAGTCTACCTAAAATGAGTACTAGACACAGATGAGAGACATGTTAGGTGGCACGGTGGTCCGGTGGAAACACTGTTGCCTCACAGCGAGAATATCCCGGTTCGATTCCCGCTGTGGGCGCTGGTGGCGTGTCTGCCACCACAGACTCTGCACGTCACTGCTTTTTGCACTTCTGGTTCGATGCCAAATTAGTTTCATTGTCTCAGTATACGTGTACTCTGTGCAATGACAATAAAGTTAAATCTAATTTTATCTAATCTAATCTAAAAGACACTTGGTCTCGAGTCTATTACATCCTCTGTCTACTACATTCAACACCATGAACAGAGGCACTGTTGACAAAGCTGATGATAGGAGACATACAGATGGCGGATGTGCAAATATCTCAATGAAGCACAGCAATAACAGTGGTTTAACATATTGTTTAACTGAAGCTTTACTCAGCATTAAATACCTGAAGGAGGCGAGTGTTGGTGTGGAGCGTCTCATGGTAATATCCTTCCAGGCAAAATCATCCATGGACTTGCATTTCAGGTCTCTTTTCAAGGCCAGCTCCACTAACTGGGCCTGTGTGCATAACATGAGTTTGTTGATGCTCTGAGAAAACCTTGAGTGTGGAATCTAAATTTCACACTTGTTTGGCAGTCTACGGTCCCTGGGCAGTTACAATTACTTGCGAGGCCATTAGCTGCACAGACATGAAACATGCAAACCCAAAATCTGAAAAGTATCAGTCCTCATGGAATCTACACGTGGAGCTGGAAAAAGATGCACCTGGCTAACGCTAATGCTAGCAGCTGAGATGTTAGCGTTAGCTGCTGGGATTGATCAACTTGGCTCATTTTCTTCACTTTTTGTGCTTATTTCTCCAAAAAATGTTTGTACTGCATCTGGCCTTCCAACTCCTAGTCCAGAATTTGGGTTAAAACACTTCTTGCAGCCATTTTTTTTTTTTTTTACACATTAGTTATCTTAACTGAAATTGGAGCGTAGTTTGACATCCTCTTTCTGTCACAATAAATTACCTTTTTTGTGTGGGCTGAGAAAGAATTATTCATTTTGTTTTGTAAATGCATTTATTGTTTATGCATCCAAAATATGTACAAATATATTTCCTTTTTTACACAGCATGTATGAATATCATTTTATTGATTTATTTATGAGGGACATATTAACAAATGGTGGAAGTGGCAGATCTCTGACAATATTAATTATATTTCATGTAATGAAAAAAGCACATAGACATAGCTATCAATGAGGTCAGAAACATCCCATTACTAATTTTACAGTTAATAATTGTCTTCCACTGATGAGCAGTCAGAATTCAAGCTTTGAACAGGCTGTTAAATACGTTGTGCACAGTAGTTTAGCCTTTGGTTTCTGGATCAGTACCTTAACAAAGGGCTGGCCTTGTGTTTTGTTTCTGAATGCAACTATAAAGTGTTTTGATCAAGCAGATAAGGCTCCTGGGTATTGTAAATTTGTGTGCCTCTTTGCAGCATCCGTTTCGACCCTGACAACACATTATGAAAAGTGATGCTATCTTGTGTCCAGGCATGTAGTGGAGCAAACTCCAAAAGCAACCTGAGCTTGTGACACCTTGAGGCAGAGTTTCAAAACCATATCTAATGGTCTACTGCAGCCTCGGTGGACGTTAATGATTAGCCTATAATATTCATTAGGCTACCAAAGCTGTCTGCCACCTCTTTGTCCACATGGAATAACGCTGAATGGGTAAAACATTTGTTTAATGGATTTTATAAACAGTGTGAGCCGTTGACTTCTTGCTGAGCCGAGCAAAAACATAGATATGAACATCCGTCAGTGGCTAATGTGCTACTGGTTCTCAACTTCAAATGGGCATTCATGGCTGCAGAAAAACAGAGCAAAATAGCAAAATGATTTCAAAATCAGTTTAGTTGCATAGATTAAGGCTGAAATTTGCACGACTAGATTAGAGTTTACTTGAAATTTCAGCTCAGTAATATGTAGTAAGTAATATGCAAATTTTAGTCTGCTTTCCATCCAGCAGTGGCAAACATTACCTTAGAGGGACATCAGACACATCTTGAACCACACTGCCCTTGCAGCCGGGAAGCAGCCAAAAGTAGCAGCAAAGCACTTTTCTTTCTTTTGAGAGTCATTACATACAAGGATTAGAGGACAAATTCCAGGAAAAGCATTAGCAATTAGAAGTCCAGCAGCCGTCAAGGTATGTAATTATAGGCAATCTGCGTGATTAGGGTAAGAGGTTCAATAAATTACATTAACATACTTTTAAAATCACAAGGGAGAGTCTATGAGGACCCTAAAAGAGGCAGAATGCACTTATTGATTTCCCTTCCCCCAATGGAAATTTATTTGGTGGCTGCTGAGCAATGAGGGCCATTGCAGTGCTCAATTTCCCGACACAAACAGTTGAAACTCTACAGAAAGACTGAGCGCTCTGCAGAAAATAGCAGGATTTTTTTTATAAAACGTTTTTTTAATAAAATATTTCCACTCTTTCACACAGAAGTCGAAAGCATATTTAAGTGCGCTGAACCATTCTGTACAGACACCCTTTTCTCATTTTCCTGTCAAAACTTTTATTTCAGTCATCAGGCATTCCTGGCCCCCTTCACTCCACTTTCCTTCATTTGAACACCAGAAGGCCTCATAAGTACATGATGGGGAGGAAAAGACAATGCAGAAACGGCTGACCATTGAGTTTGCTGTCTGATCTTGTATTTGCTGTGCACAGTGTTTCATCTGCTGCCAGTTGTGTCTCACTAATGATGAAGTTTGTTAATAAAGTGAACACAACTTGCTGACAAGAGCGCACTAATTGATGAGACAAAGTGATAAAGTTTAATGGCTGATTAAGTAAAGTTGTCTTCATGTTTGGACTATGTTGATGCATACAGCTGAACAGCTCCAAAGACTGCTTGATGTCAAAGAGTCTGTGCATGTGTGTGTCTATTGCAGGGTTGCCTGGCAGAGCCTGAAACGCAGCTGTTGGCTTTAATCGACTTTTCGGATAGGGAAGATTTTCCAGTCCAGGGACACACACCTTCAAATCGGCTCAGAAGCTTGCTGGCAGGGAAGGGAGCCCCATCTCCATGGTCAAATGGCACCTTTCAACTCGTCTGCTGATGGGCTGGCTGGGAGAAGGGGCTCAGGGTCCAGGGGAAGGGGCTGGCAGCACCAGCACGGCAGTCTTTTACGGTAGAAGAACCTAATTGCACAAGGCATCTCCAAACCCCACGGAACTGGCAGCTGTCCACAACTTTCCCTTGAGCTGGCTTAGAGGAGTGCATCACTCGTATGAAAATCATGCTGGAAGCACAAACCAAGGGTTTTTGAAAACTTCACCTGAAGTTTGATGGTGTAAATGCTCTCTTTTTCTCCATTCCAACTCCAGTTTCCTTCGCGAACGGCCATGGAAACACACAAAGGGGTGTGTTTTAAATCTCGGACAGGTGCATAAAGTGAAAAACTTCAGGTCAGAGAGTATGTACAGAGTGCAATGGCAGGCTCTGTTTCTGAATGCTAAAACTGGATGTGAATAATTTTGTTATAATAAACAAAGGTGCATTTAGCACGCACACATGCAATCAGTGCTCCCCGTTCAAATATATAAACGGACGCTTTTAAAACTGGCCTCTGATGGTCTCATATTTATAATATTACTGCCACTGAAGCTGCCCATTTCCTGGAAAATGCAGCCATTTTTATTTGCCCTTGAATTTCTTGATTGTGCGCTTAAGCAGAGCATTTTTACTCTTCAACGATATCCCCCCTTGTTGTCCATCTTCCAGCTGTCTGGTATGTGGGCCCTGGTGCTCCTGTTAACTGCTTGGAATAGCAGTTTAAGTGGTGTGTCAGAGCCCACAGTAAAATGGTTGCCATTCTTCAGGAGGAAAGCATGCGGCACATGGCATCATTAAGCAGATGAGACCCTCAAGGTGATGTAGGCAGTCTCCATGATACTCCTCAGTACTATCAATTCTGCTTATGGAACCACTTACCTCCCAATGGCCCCGTAATCTATTTTTAATATTTGCCAGATAAGTGCACTCACAGACATTCTTCAAGGAAAGGCCAGAATTTTACCATTAGTCACAAAGGAAAAAAAAGAAAAAGAGCCATATGTGTATACTCTTAAAGGTGGTGCAGTGGTCTCAGAGACTAAATGTATCCAAGGTCTTTGTATTTCTGATGATTGACCATTAATGTGGTGCCTCATTCGCTGGCTAACACAAATGTATCAGAACTGATCACAAAATACGTCCATAGAAAGTACTGACATATCCATGGCGACAAGTACGGAAACATAAAAGAAAATATTTTAGAGACAACATTTGTTTTTCTGAAGTCAAATATAAAAATAGTTTTTGCATCTTTTTAATGTGCTGTATACTGTTTGGCAACAAGTGAAGAACAGTCTAGCACTGAGAGAGCATGGGGAGAGCAGCTTAAATACTAGACTGATTGGGAATGATTCTCAGGTGAGTGGGCAGGTGGGCGTGGCTAACAGGGAGAGAGTGTGGAAAAGTACTGACTGAGCATGTGACCAGATGAAGGAAAATGGCAGCAGGTAAGAGACTCAACATACTGTGACACTTAAGGTTCATTGCAAAACATGTTTGTTTCTGTCTTCTATCAGCTGACTCTGTAGTACATCTAAAGTAAGAATATCTGTCTGCAACTCACATTGTCTTGCAGTCAGTCTGCTTCCATACATTTGCCTGGTATCATTTCCTATGTGTTACCATGTCTTATTAAAGCTAATAGAAATATCAGCACGCAAACGTGTGAGCACCACAGTGATCACCAAATGAACCAGACGATATGATGAAGTTCCTGAACACCTCGCTGCTCGCTGTTATCAGATGCCTTTTACTCTCTCCTCCCTCTAATCAGCGCTGTTGACTGAGTGCAGATGTCATAATTATTAATCTGTTCAGACAAGCCTCTGATGATTGATGAGAGGCACATCCTAATCAATGGCGAATGCATGATAAGTGTTTACTGTGAAGATTATGGCAGCCGCACCTCAGGTGGAGTGGCTTTTCTCCTCATTATACCGCCAACACAGCGCCGGCAAATAACTCACTGACACTTAGGCCTGATCTTTAATCAGGGATTATCTGGCACTTGACATTATTTTCAAGAATGCGTTATTCTGCCAGATTCTTACGAGCCTCAGACTGGAAAACAAATGGGTTATTTCCCCCTCACTGGCTTTGATGGAAGTATTTCATCATGTACAAGTATTTTGGATGCCTGTGAGGGGATGTTTTTCCAAGCTTATGTCGTTATGGATGCAATTACACCATTTTGAGTCCAGACTTTAATTGAGGCTTTGTGCAATTTTGTATTGGGCCTCGCTGATAACAGAACCTTCTGTTACAGCTTCCTGTCATGGTTAATGTCCAATTTCTTCGTGAACATTAGTTGAGTTTCATGTTCATTGAATCTTAGAATCATAAGACCTGAGCGCTGCGGAAGGAAACAGCAAACACTGCCTCCACAAATCTTAGCAAAAGCTTTCAGAGTCTGACATTCCTAGCTAAGGGCTCAGTGCAGAGGCCCACAAAGCACAACCAAACGCTGGCCCAGAATGCAAATACCTTTTGCAAAAAATCAGCACTCAAGCTTGTTTGGAACTGCTCAAGACCCTTTGAGGATGAGAGGGAAAGAGGTGGATTTTTGGGCAAGATTGTCTTGGTAAAGCCTCCGTCAATCACTCTCCTGGGAGAATGGTTGGATGGAGAGAGGCAGACGAGATGGCTGTGGCTTTCTGTGCACATCCTGGCACACAGACCTGCTCTTTGTTTCGGCCGTGACAGCGATGCCAGCAGGACAAAGTGTTGTCATATCCACCAAACCAACTGGCGTAATTAAGCTGCACATTTGCTAACAGCAAGATCCCTTTGCTACGATGTGAATTGCTACATGGCTATTCATAAGTTATGTCTTAAATCTGAGAGAACTTGCAGAAAATACAGCATGGAAAGACTAATGTGAGAGGGTTTCTCTTTTCAAACATTGAGAATTCATTTATTTCAAACTACTGACATGAAATCCTGACGCTTACTCATATATACCTTGTTTAATCTCAAACAGTTCTTTCTGTTGTTTGATTGATTACATTTCATATATTGTTTTCAAGCTCAGCAAAAAAGTAAAGAAAAGTCGGATCAAGCCTGCCTGCCTGTCTGTAGCACAATGGAATCCGATTAGAGACAATCCTTAGATGGCAGTATTCAACCATAGCAGAGCAACAGGAAACTACTGTAGAGAGGGAGAAACTGTAAGCTCAAATAAGGTCAAATTCTCCTCCTGTAAATCCACAAATCACACTGCAAAAATGAACAATGTGTAAGGAGGAAAAATGCGAAGCTTCATATGTATGAATCCAGACAGCTGTGTGGGATTTACAGGAGATGATGGTATCATAGGGAGAGGAGAAAAAACTCAAACTGTCAAATTCGAAAGGCATGACATATTGATCTGTGTACAGCATGCACCTTTGGAGAACTGTGGTAAACTGGAAAATATTAATGGGACAACATTGGACTGTGTTACGACTGTTACTGCCTACACAGATAAATTCTAAATAAAAACACTGAGGATTTAATGAAAATCTGAAGCTGAATTTTGTTTCCTCCACTAAAAATGTTGCCGTTCAGAAGTCAACCAAATCCAGGAGACCAGAAGTTCCCTGAAGGCACCATGGTACAAGAGCAAATATCAAACCATCATCAGTCTGCAGCAGACTTTAAAAATCAAATGTGAATGTGTTAAAGAATGTAAAATCTCTGGTGTAATCATCAAACATTGATGAGTGACGTACCAGCTGTATAAGGACTACATTGACTTCTGCTCAAAATGGCAGAACTGCCTGACCTACAATGAACTGGTAAGTTGTAGATTGAAACTGGTGGCTGAGCAGTATTGAAGTCTCTTTGCTGTAGTGCCTGTCACTGTGGACTGCTTTTCGCTGGATTCTGGGGTTCCCTCAGTGCACTCAAAGTGTATTTAATAACAGGAGGCTGGAAGCTTTCTTCAGATACTGCAAATAACTAGAAGAAAGTGGCCACTGAGGACATCTCATGTAATTTTGCTTACAGATTACACATACGGACAAATTCAAGGAAAGGGCAGTTTGATGAGTAGGAAAATGATGTGAGTCGTGTGGGAGATTTTTTTTTCTCCACCAGCATCATCAAAACACAAATGAGGAAATATCTTTTGGTGAATGGTGTTTCAATTGATTTTCAGAGATTTGGAGAATGTCACGAAGCACTGAAGCTGTTGTGCTTGCTGCTGGTGGCCAAACATCTTACTAATACTATTTTTACACCAAAACTAGCATATATAATGTTTTTCTAAACATAGGTAATCCTGCTAAAAATAGGTGATTATCTAAAATACCAGAAAGCGGGCAACAGTAGAAAGCAGCAAGGAGGCCACTGACAATGTAATGGTGGTTACCTTTTCATGTCTTTTACTTTAGTCTCACTTTCAAATTTCAACACAGAACAAACAAGCTTTTAGAGTTTCCAACGTCTGGAACTTCAACGCACGTCATCATTGTGCAAGCTGTGAACACCATGACCTCCCGAACATCATGGTTGGAGCCATAAATAGTGGTGACTACTGCAGGGTTATATGACCTGGGAATGAATACTGATTGTACCTGTCCCCCTGAAGACAAGAGCCAGATGTTGGTGGGTGTTAGTGAATTTTTTGTCCAGTGTGAAAGAGATTTAACACACTTTTTGTTAAGTCCAGCGGAGTGTTAACATGTAATGATGATGTTCATAATGTAATATGTGGATGCTCACTCTCTTGCCAGTCCCCTTTTTTACCCTTATTTTAATACATGGCCATTGTCCAGTCATTTTGTAAAATGCTTACTGTGTTTGCAAAGGTATCAGGCAAACAGCCACTTCTGTAGGTGGATGCTTTACAGAAACTCAGGCTAACAGCCACCATTAACGGGCACTGAGCTTGGCAGGTTTGAGGATTCACCATTAAAGACCTCACACATAATCCATACTGCGGGAAAACAGGGGATACTTTCTCCCCATATGAATAGTGTAGCTTTTATAGGTTACATAGACCGTGAGTGCATCCTTATTATCCCTGTAAATAACAGTTACTTCTCTTCCTTTAGAAAGCATTGCATTGTCAGCATTAAAAGCTCAGTCACCTTTGCTGGAGTGGACCTTCTCATCTGGATGTTTAATTTGACATGCACAGGATCCATTTACAAAATGTGAGCTCCATGCAAGTGTGCATATTTCCAACACTGTTGCAGCAGCAGTGGGAGTGGGACATGATGACCCATGAAGCCAAATTGCGATTACATTAAGATGGACAGTCTCACAACAGAGCACAAACAAAATCTAAGCAATAAGCATAAACAACTCATTTGACTTGATGCACCATCGGGGTAATCTTTGCTCTGATGGTGATTGCTTCAGAGTCTTGGCAGAGGTGGAGAAGTCAGAATAATTAGATCGGAGCACCACATATGCCATGGCCCTTACACTTGTCTGTTATTCATGAGATACTTTTTTCTCCTGTTTATGCTGGGTTTGGTTGGTCCCTGTCTGGTTCAGTTGACAGATGGAGGATTTGGATCAGTACCATTAAAACATAAATATTTTATCAAAGGCATGATAAAATCTAATGTAAACATTTTATGTATTGGAGCACTTTTAAATGTTGTAATATCTCAGTATAATGTAGTGGTCTTGCTGTGTGTCTGGCAGGCCATGTTGTGCTGTTGATAGCTTGAAGCTTGTTCTGGCTGTTCTGCCAGGTCTGGGACAAACTGAAATCTGCTGCAAAACTGGAAAAAAAAAGCAGCACTTTCAATTGGAGAAAGCTTCACAAATATTCGATCTGCGTCAGTTCAAACAAACTGTCATTCTCAACTTTGCATTGAATGTTAAAATTACTGTGGGGCCCATAAATGTGATAATTATTTGCTAAAAGTTGCATGTTTTGAGTCTTTCTTCTATCTTGCAAATGATTCAATGCAGAAGGTGTGTAAAAATTATTTTGTAATGCCAATTATATCTAATTTTGTTTATGTGTTTTTAACAGTGTATTCACACCTAGATCCTAGCTGATTTAGTCCCATAACGTCTCATATTTGCAAAGAGAACTCAATAAAAACATTATATATGAATAGAGGTTAAGAGCACTCATTATTTTTAACTAGTCATGTTCTAAAAAGTGGTGAAAACGAATCCTGCTGCATTTTATTTTCTTTTTTCTTCTTTTTCATCACACACAAGTGTAGTTCTAATACTCAATTATTGATTACATCTAACCTAGAGCAATAAATCTCCCAAAATGCACATCTGAGCATCATCTGGAACTCTACTACTAACACTATTTTACATGATACACTGAAGGGATGTTAATATTCGCATAAACTTCCTTTCCAGCAGAGAATAAAGACAAATGTAATCCTGTTGATGTCCCTATCTAGATGGAAGTGTCCCATAAATCATGCAACATCACCCCTGGCTTGTTCCAACTGCTCTTTAATGGAAAACTTCTCACAAGGCCCAATTAAAAGAAGCCACACAGCTCAGATCGAGAGTTTGAGATGTGAATTATTTAACAAGGTGCATAAATATGAATTGTTGCTATTGAACAAGGTGTAAGAACATGAATTATGAGCATAATCTCTTTTCCTGTCTCTGTGGGGGGTTTACAAAGTGAAGAATTAGAAAAGCTCAAGGACATCAAATTGCTATTGATCTTATCTGGAATGGCAGTTTAGAATCAGCAAATCATTTTGTTAACTCTTTTAGGCTTACAAGCAACTATAACCAACATTTTCATATTGATGATGGATCACATGGCTGCCTTCATGTTTCAGATTATTGTTTTTGCTTTATGGACAACAACTTCACTGTTGTGGTTCACGTGGTTCCCAGCAGGAAAATGAACACTGCCTACCCAGCACTAAATACAGACAGGAAAAATTTGAGATGCAGTGGAGCATTGAGTTGTTGGAGACCAAAAATAGAGCAAAAAGGAAAGTGAATATTCACTAATTACAGTGTGAACAATTTCAGTTGTACTACAATTGCATAGTAAAGCAAAGACTTTGATCACTGAATGGCTTTTAAATGAAATTATAGATTCAAATAGCATTTATTATATATGGATATACATTTGTCACTGTGCAGAGTTGTTGTAAAAAAACAAAACAAAATTAAAATAAAAAAAACAAACAAATGTTTAAAACTTTACAGAGGTTCCATTTTATCTTGTAATCACGTCTGTGGTGTACTGGACACAATGCCATCTTGCTTTTTAAATATAAGGGAAGAAACTGTCATCACACAATCCACATATAACAACATATTCCAATATATGTTACAAAATACTGGGCAAATGTGGATAAAGACTCAAATTGTACAAAGATTCACCTCTGTGATATAAATAACACAAATACCACCTTTAAGCTCAAACACTGAAGAGCGGTGATACAGCAGAGTACCAGAATACCTGTGTGCAGGAATATCCAGAGTTTAGGAGGTGATCCTTATCATTATCTGTGAGGAGGACAGTGCTGAGCATGGCAAGGTCACCAGCATGACAGCATAAGGTCATCAGCACCATGCCAGTCTGCCTGCTGCTCCTCAAGCATGACCTTGTCAAAGTCAAGTGTTGAGTTGCTAATGCCCCTCAACCCAGCATGTGCAGCGCTAGAAGCCCTCACGGATGCTATATGGCCGGACATAGCCATTGGCATTACTGATGAAGCTAACACTCCTAATTGCCTCTGCGTGATTCCCAGGCTTGACCCAGACTTAGCTGCCACTTCATCTCCCTCTCGTCTGTCTCTCGCTCTGTCTTTTGCCAGAGCTGCACCCATAGCGGGACAGCTGGCCCACATCCAGGAGCATCAAAATATTGTCAGGACCGCTCTCTGTGCTCCTGCTACCCTCCTCTCCAAATTAACCTTTAAATCAAAGATGGAGTCCTCTCCTCTCCTCCCCTGCCTCTTCCTCATCTTGTCCTCTGGGTGAATTAATAAAACCCTAATTTCCTCATTATCCCTGTCAATTCATGCAGGGAGTAATAGGCACTACTTGGGGAAGTGCTCTCTTACATACAAAAATGTACCGTTGACAATTAGCTTCCTGGGAGCTTTTAGAGGGGAGGGTGGTCTTTTGCTCTTACGTAGAGCGACTTTTGGCTTCATTTTGTGTGTTCAATTATGTGTGTGCAGGGATTGTTCCAGGGGACAGTAGAGACGTTCAGTGTGCTTGGCGATTATTTTACAGGAGCACTTGCTGTGTTTTCTAAGTATTATGATAGAAACCTTCACAACAGGATGTTTTGAACTTGACAACAGCCACAACAACCATTGAGAACATTCAGGTCATGTCCTTTGTAGTTTTTCAGGTAATACAGGAGCTCTTTATACATTTTATAAGCTGATTCTTGTATTTTTCAACTTACTACTTTTAAACCAACACAATGTTAAACAATAAAATGAAGAGTTCTGCACATATTTTAGGGCTTTCTTCCATTCTTTCTGAGTTTCATCATTAGAGTTTCCTGGCCTTCCACGTGGCTAATAAACAACTCAATTTGCTGTGTTTATCACTTCACATTGTATGTGATATCGCTATTATCACTGAAATCCTTAATCTGAGGTGTTAGAGCAGTAAATAGCCCACTAAAGTGGCATGTCAGTGTTAAAAATTTCATTGGTTATTCAAAGGGTGATTAATCTGTAAAATTAGCTGTGATTGCCGATCGATCGTCACATGGAAAAATAGAAGGAGGCCCTTCTGTTCAACTCAGACTGTTATTGGCCACTCTGTATGCTAGGCTACATGTGACAGACCATGATTGGTCAAGTGAGGTACAGTGAGTGGAGACAAGAAGGCGCCCTTCTGTTGACGCTTCCGGAAGTTGTAACTAGACAGAGGACAAGCGAAAGAGGGGCACATCACCTGTTCATTTGAAAGGAGAAAATATCTTTCTGTGGATTATTATAATGTTTTGGACTAAATATTTTACTGCAGTGGATCGTGCGGTGATGTTACCAGACCATTTTTGTCAAACTATTGTGAATCTGTGGATCACTGAGAGACGTAATCAGTGAGTTGCCTAAATTTTGTGTCAGCGTGAAACATTCGTCTGCTGTTGGCATTTATTGTACCTCCTCTTGTGATTATTTCTTGAAATGGTTTGCATCAATCGATTTACAAGAATCTTAGCTTTCTAATGGTGTCTAATATGGGAATAAACTGGATTATAGCATTTGTGTAAATGGACGGGAAGAAAAATAAACAATATTCAAACATCCAAATAATACAATCATCCTAGGCCTCAGGTGGGCCGCAAGAGTGGTAAGGGTTAATTGACTGATTTCCTGCGCAAAGTGTCAGTCTGCCCACAGATTATCAAAAATATTAGGGATCTGACATATTTAATGAGCATTTTTACTTCACTTTTTTTTGGCGCTAGAAACATCTGGCAGGCCAATCAAACCTCATTGCTGGCCACCTGTGGCCTGTCGGACCCACTTTGGGCAAATCTGATTTTGACCTTGGGATCATTTTAGATTGTGAAACGACCATTTGGGTTAAGAATTAATCTTCATGCTCAACATATTTTTAATAATTAATATTCAGAAAATATCCCCATATCCTACATTTGATGTTTACAGACCGTAAGGATAAAAGCAATTTAAAAGCTTGTCTATGCAGCAAGTAGGTGTGCAAGTGCTTTCTGGCATCTCTGTGTTCTGTGTTTTCTTGGTTTTATTTGCATCAAATCTAACCAATCTATAAATATACATTTCACACTCTCCCTGAAATTACAGTCACCACATATTCGTGATGTGTTTCGAGGGCGTGACATTTGTTTATGTATTCATGTGCAACATCAACAACCTTCGTGGACTAGCAGCAATTCTTTGACATGCACAGAGACCCTCATCCCCCTGAGGCCAGAGTGGCTGACAGTGGTTTGCTCAGTTCCCCTTAAACCTTTCTGACAGGTCACATGGTGACTCATAGTAACTCTGAGGCACGTAGGAAAAAAACAATATACAATTTCAAGCAGAGGTCAGTGGTTAGACGCTGGGGTAAAGGTCACAGGTTTTTTCTGTAAGGTATGCTGTCACAAAACTAGCAAGGTGTTATTGTTTCCTTTGAGAACCAAAGGTTTATGTTATGTAACATGCACAGTAATTTTGCCATTTGTTATGCCCTGCAGTGCAAAAAGGTACAGGTTTCCAGCAGAGTGAAAGGTTGCCTTGGAGAGGTGTTGCAGTTTCAGGAGAGATGCAAGCATGTGAGAGCAGAGGATGGAAATGTGAATGTTGTTTAAAATGTGAATTTCTGCATCCTATTCCAATTCCTTTCAGCCCACTTACACTCCAAACCCACTAACATATCTCACTAGTTGGGGCATCTTGGTATACTGCTTGTTTTAGGCAGCATTTCAGGCAATTTTCAAAGCTCCCTTGTGTCTGAATCTACTTTGAATATAAGCTCATGAAACTCTTTGTAATAGTTGTTATAGATATGACCAGATTTGACTTTTAAACCACAAGCAATTTGAAAGTTTGATGGTTTAATGAAGACAAATTATATCATTTCACAGCAAATCTCTTTTGATGTGTTAAAGATCAGAATCTAATATTAAAATCTGATGCTAAAAGTCAGAAATTGATGACTTTCAGCACATCGACAAGAAGCATGCTTGATGAGCAAGACCCGGCACAACTCTGTCAGAGTCGTTTTTCCAGATAAATATGAGATGTGACGGTTGACGTTTGTGATTTCATGTGACTCGGGGACTCAGTTATGCAGCTTACGTTCAAAGCTGGCACACAGGGGGGAATTACAGGGAGCCTGGTGCAGAGTTTTGGCTGGAGGAGGGTGGCTGGTGATGCTGAGGGAAGGTGGTGTTCTTTGTTGGAGGGTGTTTTCTCAGTCTCAGCACAGCAGGACATCGCAGCCTTACACTGTCAACATATGCCTTTGCACGTTCTCAAAAGAAACATCAAAAGGCTCTACCCACGGTGTTGAGAGTTATTTTATTTTTATCTTATGTTTTTACAAATCATTAACAGTGCTCCTAAATTGGGAGAACTTTTTGGATAAAATATTTCCAAGCCGTGCTGTCATGACGGCATGTCAGCATTATGACAAAAGCAGAATAGAGCAACAGTTCAAGGACAGATGAACATACTGTAGTTTCCTCTCAGTAAAAGTGAACTGTTTTTAATCCTGTTTTTGAAGCAATGAAGGCTGCATCTCCACATTTAAAGTGCTATATAAATCAAGTTACCTATTATCATTAAACTGTTAACAGTGTAACAGTGTTCTCGTATTCTATGATATCCAGTTTAATCTGTGTTCATCTGTTTTATGACTGAAACAAGCAGCACGACAGCTCTGTGAAGATTTAGATTTCTCACATGCTGAAGCGATGTGCATTTCTTTTAAGAGTGATCCCAGGTGAAGAGGAGAATTGTGCCTTTCCAAAATCAAGAATGCTAGAACACTGTGCGTTTATCTGCTGCAAATGTTAGCATGCTATGTAGCTTCCTATCTGCAGTAGTGAACTCACTTTTCTTCCAAGGCAAAAAAGTAGCATGTCCATAGCTTGCTACATTAATGCCATGTTGTAGAGGGACATAATGGGATATGTTAGTTTAAAAAAAATAAGACAAAAACATCACATGTGGCCCCGTGTTTTCTGGTCACGGATGCGGCTATCAGAGTTTGCAGCCCTGTCCTGCTTTAATTGGATTTGTGTAAGTTTACACTCCAGCAACCCCAGCAGAACTCGCTACCTGAGACATATGTTTGCCAGCTTCTGGTTATTGTCATTCTTATTGCCATTTTCTTCAAATAGTGAAACATGTTGTTTGCAAATAATAACAACAAAGCATAAGCTTTACATGTTTTGCAATGATAGTGTACTATAGCACAGTAGCTAATTCGATCTACCCTGCAGCCCCACGTCTTCTCCATGGATCATGAGTTTTTAGGAGGAACAAGTAGCCTCAGTGTTTTAGCATCATGTATGTCTTACCATCAAGTTTAAAAACCCTTTTTACAGGGTGACTTAAAACAGGTCACCCGGAGACATTTTTCAACCAACAAGCAGAGCTAATGTAAATTAGCCAGTTAAATAGAGATCACATCTGCCAGTGCCAGTTTCAGCTACCAAATAACTGGTTGCAAGCTCTAAATGAGGCTGCTTTTGCCTTCCTCTTTCTAAAATTAGGACTCATTGTTTCAGATTTTCCAATGCAGGATAACTGCTAAATCTGCCACCATTATTTTTTATAAAATACATTTTAAAATGGAATGCTTGACAGGCTCTGCAACAGTAACTAAGCAGGATGGAGCTTATTGACGGGTCAATTACAGTAATTAAGGTAAATTTTATGACTTGTCCTACTTAATGAAAATCATCACCACTCTTACCTGCTATTTGCTGTGCCTGCATTTCTACGTGCACCTTACATGGCTTGTACGGAAAGTTCCGAACACAAACTTGTACTTTTTTTAAATCTCAAAGTTTGTTGCTTGAAGTCAGTTGTTACCTCTATCTCACTTAATCCTTGCGTTTCCACTAACCTGAAAAAATACAAAACGATATTTTCAAGGCAGAGCGCTTTGAAAATGTTTAGCACAGAAACACCTTTTGAGGCACAGGAGTCGAGTGCATATTCACCCCCTCTCTCTCCTTCCTCTCAGTGTTTCAAAGTTGTGATAAGATGTGACAGTCTATCAAACCTCAGTGAGGGTTTTATACCATCCATGCTGCAGTGCTCAGTTATCTGGGTGGCATTTTGCTGGCAATATAACAGAGAATCAATTATGAGTACACAGATATGCGAAAGGTTTAGTCGGCAAAAGATGCTTCTTGACAGTTTGATGATATGATGGCGGTAAATAAGCTCCATACATTTTTTTCCTCAGCTAAAAATACTATCCCCTTGAGCAAACGGCTGCATGTTAAGATAAAGAGAGGAGAACAGCCTGTACAAAGGCTCAGAATGTGGAATTAGAGTCATGAAAATAATGACTGTAATGATAGTAATGATTTGGGTAATGTGGACTTATCTCGGCTCTGGTTTATTCTACATCGTCTCCCCCAACATTTTAATCTTTTGTCAAAATATTCTCAATCTCTGGGCACCTAAAATGGAATATATTGTTCGTAGCAACCTGGATATGGGAATATTTGCAGGTGATGCATCAGCTAGAATCTATGAAGCAAAACACGCCATTACTTTAACCAAAATGTACACATTTTGCTCAGACTGTATTTACAGAATCTCACCAGTTCATTGGACTGAAAAGGGCTTTAACTGGCCAAAAATTCTGGATTGTGAAGATTGTGATAATACACATGCACATCAGCTCATCTTCAGTATAGATACCTGGTCATAAAAAGAAATCAATAGAATAAGTAGCCAAGTATATTATGTGCTAAATACGTGCTGCCAATTATGGTCTAATATTTAGTTGTTAATATTGAATGTCTTACACAGAAGAGTCTAAAAATAGTACAAATTGGTGATGTAAACCATTGAGCACAGGCTGCATGAGCTTGAGTATAGACTTCAGTGTCATAGATGCATTCAGTGCTGAGACAAAATGTTTTAAAGGTGCTTTGAAATCAAATATATATGAGAGGGAATGGGGATCCAGGTTTCTTTAGCTCCTCATTCTTGAGCAAGAGGCAGAGAGTAAGTCAAAAGATTTCAAGATGGAACGACACACCTTTTTGGATTCTAAAAGAAAAGGCCTCAGAGGTGTCACAGCTGCAGTTGATACAGTTCCACTGAGCTGGAAACACTTCAAACAACTCAGGAAAAGGCATGTAGGAATTTCCAAAAGGCTTCCTAATCAAATGTCACAAGACCTTCATGGAAACAGGGAAGCAATTCAGCCTACGGCAATGCCAGTAGAATAGCAAAAGCCAACACATCAGGACGACTTTGTCTTTAAACCTCCTTAACCTTGTTGCCAGTGACCAGATGCCTCTTGCTCCGACCTTGTGATGGATTATTTTGTCTGACTGAGTTCAAATATCATACATAACTGAAAAATAATAACATTGATCCAACAATAACAAACTGATGTGTCAAACGTAGTGTTTTCTCCAGGAAACTTTCAATGTGAAAGTCAGAAAGATGTCAATTTTTTCCAAATACGACAAAAAGATGTTTTTTTAGGACTGTAAGAAAACACAAAAACAAGGTACACATATTCACCATCAACTAGTTACTTATTAGCATGCATATAAGTAGCATAATGAGTCTTTATTAGTCATTATAAAGCCCTTATTCATGCTTTATTCTGCATGACCATATTCTACAACTAATTGTCCATTAACTAAGAGTTTTCCCTCAATAATGGACGTTGTGCATAAATTCTGATTTTAATAACCTAACCCTAGATAAAGCAGCACTAAGGCTACTGTATATAAAAGTGCATTGTGCTCTGTCACAAGAAGTCCTTGTTTGTTCACAAACACACTGCTGTCCCTGACCACATATTGATTGTGGGGTCATCTGTCCTGCTCCCAGCTGGCAAACCACTGCCTCAGATGGGGACAGAGAGTATCTTAACTGAGTTAAGACAGCTGCTTTGTTTCCTTTTGCCCTTTTTCCATCTTGGTTTGACATGGAGATTCCTCAGGCGGGAGGACAGAGAGTGGCAAAGTGTCTTTAGGCCTTTCTTGGAGTTGCTGTTGAGATTAATAGACAAAGCTCCCATCTCCACCTGCGGCTGCAAAGGACAAGAGCCCGGCGTAATGCCACACTTGCATGCTCCTCCAGTTGCGTATACGCTGGTGATGACAAATGGGAAAGGACACACATTAGCCCTCTGCGTACCTGACGCAGCTTCCTACCCGGTAATGGATTCACCTCTGTGCCATCATCACCTTCTATTAGGCCCAGGACAGAATCAATAGTTTTCCAAATGCAGCTGAATCATTCATCATAAGAGGCCTCGTGCTGTCCACCTCATCTGCCACCTCCTACCTCTAAGCCCTGCCTTTCTCGTTTCCATCCTCAGATAGAGAACTGAGTACCCATTTGTGAAAATCCCCAAAGAGGAAGGCTTGATCAAGCTGCGTAGAGGCGTCATCAATTTCACAGATTTGGGCTGTCTAACGGCGCCTTACACGAATCAGACGTGACGGTTTTCAGATGTTGTGAATGCAGATAATCTTAACTGACATGGGATAATCTTCTCTCAGAACCCAGGAACATTTCAATACACATGAAAACACAATAACTCCGAATGGTCTGACCCTTAAGTGCATGTGTCTGCTGGAGGAAACTTTTTAATGCAGCACCACCAACAAATTTGAAAAGTGGCACTTTTATGTATGTATGAAATCAAGGACAAAAGTGCTGTGTGGATGATTAAAGAGTTAAATTTAAAGTGAGTTCTCCGCTCAATTAATAATTAATATACAGTACAAAGGTTTTGGAAAATCAAATATAGATACCTTTCATCTTCAGCAAAATTCCTGTGGTTTTACAAAAATGAGTCTCTATGGGGAAACTGCACAGTAAGTCCATGGAGTGTATCGTGACAGAACCGTGTTTATCTTTTGTTTTATTGCTTGCTGAAATGCATATTATGTTTTGTTTTATAGATGAGTTACTATATATACTTTATATTAATGACTGGGTGTTTTTCCGTTGAAGATCATCACCATGATAAACAATTTTAAACAGGGAATAGAATAATAATCCATTGTCTGCGCTGCAAAGAGTTTTGTTTTACTGTAAATAGACAGTTATGTACTGTAAAAGGACAGCATAGCCTCACACTATGGTAAAACAGATTGTACAAAAAATGAGAAATACATGTTATTTGTGGTGGCCATGTATTTTTTTTACATACATGCTTGATGGATTACTTCATGTCAGTCTGGGAAATCAAAGAGATTTCAGCCCAACTCAGGAGGTCGGTGTAATTCTTAGAAAATGATTTCCTCACCGTGGGATCCATGTGAAGTCAGCTGTGGGCAGCACCAGTCGGGCCTGGCCCTTATTCTGCCAGCATTCTTGTGGGAGGCTGGGCACTGGCTGCTAAGACATGATTAATTGCTGCAATAAAGCTCATTATGGAGATTAAGTAGGAGTTACAGGAGCATTATTGATCACTGTCCTTTAAATAACCTTAAAGTTGCTTGTTTGTGCATGTTTGTATGACGCTGGTCAATGCAGAGGGCAATGCAGTGTTGCTCCAAGACATTAACGTATGACATAAAATCAGTCCTGGATGGTAAATGTGAAAAATGACTGCATGATTGCGGTGACATGAGGCAGTAACACTTTACATGTCCTCCTGACTCTTGTCGCGCAGTCTCACAGCAGCGAGGGCAAAAGATCATGTTTAAACATAAAGGAGGAGAGTAAATGAGACTGCCGTTTCCTGTTGACTGACTTGTCTCATGTTAAGGAATTCCTGGGATTAGCATAAATAACATGAGGATCAAAGCATTTAAAGATTTCTCCTGAAAAGAGCATTTGAGGTGATTTTGTTCTTTTACTAAGGAACTTTTGGATGCAATTTGAAGAAGCTCTGATATTAAGATGCTTTTACATGCTCAGCTGTGATGGGCGTTTGTGCAGGTTTGGAGTCAGTTAGAGTTATTTTGATGAAACACTTTATCCTTTTCTCTACTTTCTACATTGTCATTTCATTACAAAGCCAAATAATGGAAATGCAGCAGCAAATAATTCATGCCTGCTGCTCTTTAAATTCTTTTTAAATCTATGTAAATCGTATTCATTTGCCCAGGAATTTTTTGCAAACCTCCAGCAGATCACTGATTTCTCATCTCACCTATTCCACTGACGTCATGCACATGTATATATTAAAGAGAAAGCTGTTTTGAATCCTATTCCCATTATGTCTCAGCTTTTATTTACTGTATAAAAAGGAATTGTAATACATTGATTCTATTATTCTTTCCTCATCTTTTGTTACCTAAATCCCTTTTTTAAATCCTCTTATCCCTTCTAGCTTCTGGAAACCCCTTGCATTGACGATAAACCTCCCAAATCTCTCAGTGCAATATATGAAAGCTTTTGTATTTTCTGAATATTGATCCTATGTTAACTCCTCCAGTATGAATAGACTATTGATGATGCCATTCAAACTTTATTATCCTTGCAAACGGTTTAATCCATAACTGGTAAACTCCAGACCAGAAGAGCACTTGTGTTCCACGCAAATGCACAATGTGACGATTCCTAAGAAAACACTCTTGCAGTCAAGGGGACTTTGAAGCCCACAGTGCTTATCAAGGTCAGTACTTGTATTGTTGCTCACACATTCATCGTGGCTAGAAAAAAAGGAACCAGGTCATCTGTTAAAAACCTGCTAGAGAGCAATGCCTGATGATATAAGGGTGATATCCACCACCAGGCTCCTGAATATAACACACCTGGCAGCCTGCCTTTCTATTATAATTTCCAAGTCACCATGTATTTGTCAGGAGCCTGGCCAAGGACAAGTGTAGGTAGTTTAAGATCTCTTTCAGTGGGCAGCTCCTCAACAGAAACCCCCCTCCCCCGCATCCTGTCCAGTTATGCCTCAAGGTAACTTAAAAATACTCATAATATAGTCACCTGTTTGATAGATGACAAGGGCAATGTTTTCATTAGCATGTCAAACTCCATGGAATCTATAGTATGAAATCGAACATTTATCAGTTCCTGATAAATATGTCCCCTGGTGAGCCTGAGGAATTTGAATGGAAAGCTGAGTATATACTTGAATGTGATGAAAAAGTAAAGTGATATGCTGCTATTGCTGCACAGGAAAACATGTAAACAAACAAGCTGCTTTTCAGGAAATTTCTGGGTGGCTTTTCACAACACTTATGTTTACATTTTAGCTTGTAGGTGATAAATACCTGAGACAGCCCCATCCCAAGATCTTTGTGCTAGAGCTGAAAAAAAATAAAAATAAATAAAATTCTCAGGCTTTCTTGTGCATATTTGGCCACATCAGTTTAATTCAAGCCCCACCACTCGCCATCAGCATCATAAGTTGTCAAATGAGACAGGCCAGGAGATCAGCACCTGCTCCTGCCATGCGGTTGACGGGTGTTAACCTGTCACTCTTTCTCCAGTTTGCCTCGCTACTCACCATTGGCTTCACGTTTCCAGTCAGACCAACCGCAGCACACAGCCTGCCTCCGAGAAGAGAAAACTCATTTAGAGTGATGACGACAGCGGCTCAGTTTTTTGCAGCATTTGCCATGTTCGTCACGTCCTTGAATAAAAGGACCTTTTCCTATCACGCTAATAATGCAGGGCTGCACATGTCACGCTCAGCACTGGCATGGGGGCGTTTTCAGCATGTCAGCCAGATAAGAGAATAGCAGGGTGCATGTTCACATGCCTTATCGGACTATGCCAGGAGAGGGTTTTGCCTGCTTTTTTACAATGGTACAACCTCAAAGACGCAATTGCAGTATGCATGTGATGCAGGTGGGCAAGGATGGAGGAGGATGGGTACGTCAAAAATAGGTCATTTATGACTTAGAATTAAATTATATGTCACAGATTATGATACCTGTTCGATATTTGTGATATGGTCTAGTGTTTGAGCAACACCTGGAGGCTGTTTTTCCAAGATGTGATCCACTCCCAAAGTGCATACACACACTCTCAAGAGTCTCCAGAGTGGACAAATAACAGGGCAGTTGCTGGTACAAAACTATAATGCAGGTTTATAATCCTTAGACCAGGATTAGTTCTGATACATCCACCCCTGGCACTTTCCCTCGTGATACTGTACTTCCTCTGCTCAAGGCAATGTAATGAAGTCAAAAACTAATTCCCTATGCTCTTTACCATAACCTCTCAGCACCGGAGCCATACACCTCACCTGCTTGTATACAAAAAATTTCTCTGGCTCTGCAGATAAGTCAAGGGCACAGAGTTGGCCTTATTTAGTGCTCCTACAGCCTCTCCAGGTCCCTATCAGTAATCTACAAGTGAGTAAGCATGGGCTAGTAGACTGGAGTTTGGCAGACAGAGATAAGCAGATTCATTGACATGGGACACTTTGGCATCATTTCATTCCCAGGCCTATTACACCTTATTGATCTCTGCTCCAGTTGCTTTCTAAATCCCACGACACAAATAAGGCAGCTGCTTTGACTCAAAAATTCTCTAAACCCAGACTCTCCCCACTGCCAGACACTCGCTTCCAGCAACTGCATCAGACCAAACATCATTTGAAAGTATTTTAGGGTAGTAATTAAACTCCCCCTTGTGCCGTATCCCTATTAACTCTACTTTTGATCACCCGGTGGCTTGATATATGGAGTGGGTGGTTTCAGCATGCATGCAAATGTGAATTTTGCCTCCTGTCCACAGATAAAACATTGCAAAACATCAAGGAGTCTGATTCGTTTAAGCTCTGCATCCTGGCCTCATTTAGGTATTTACACAAAGAACACAAAGTTAAGGCAGTGTTTGATTGATAAAAGATGTGAATTTAACATAAACACGGGCTTCACCTCCAGCTCTGAAAAAAAAAAAAAAAAAATGAACAGCTTTCACTTTTGAATATACTTTTCATTTAACCAAAACACCAAACTACTTCTTGCATGAAATTAAAACAATGGAGCTTGCACAGCTGAACAAATGGTAAATGGAGGGAGTAAAAAGGTAATAGCTGCCTCACAAGAAAATGACATGGAAATGAAGAGAAAAGCAGAAGAACTATCCAATGAGACAAACTGTGTCATGCAAACATCAGAGATGTGCAGATTTACTGGGAAAACAAATGGATGCTGTTGCATCCCAGAGTGAACAAACAAGGAAAATCCAGAGGAATAAAGAGAGTGAGTAATGCTCATTCTTCCCCCTGTAACTACAAGAAAAAGTATGCATCCAGTCTGAATGAGAAATTTTTGAAAAAGATGTGTGCACATAGTCTAAAACTAACAAAACATAGGCAAGCCAGACCGAGTACAGAGCCTGTGGAGAACACTGCCATAAATGGAACTTTGACCCATGACTATCTATCCACATAAATGGCACTAGACCATCATTCCACATCGTTCCACAAGAAACTTCCTTCTTATTGATAGTCATGGGGATATTTTTTAGCCAGTGCCCTCTGCCCTGAAACTGCTGGTCTGGCACACAGTATTACTTGTACTATGAATTGCAGTCTTCTTACCATTCACATGCACTGTGATCCATTTCATACCATTGAAACAGCCTCTGATAAGATACTAGTTATATGCTAGGCTATTGAAAACTGTGTAGCTATGAATACAAGAGAAGCTTAATATCAGTGTGTGTACACTACTCCAGAGAAACATAGTAGTTTAGGTCAAAATTACTACTTTTTACATCACTTCCTTGTTGAGGTTTGGGTACCTTCATTGTCATGGTTATATTAATAAACATGTGATTAAGGTTTAGGGATGATTATTGCCAAAAACAATGCTGACTTGAAATGAATAGCAATCATAGGCTGACATTTTGTTGATCCATCCATCTTTCTTTGTGAGCTTTTTTGCTCACAATAACATTACCTGACTTCCTCCTTAGCTCCTGTCACAATTACTACAGCCACTAGAGAGCTTTGTCACTCAAACATAAACATAATGTTGCTTCTAGGCACCCAAATGTACACCTTTAGAGTTATGATTTAATTAAATTCTCCTTGCATTTCCTCCTTTGCATCCGTCTGAGCATCTGGATGTATTTCCTGTACTGTTGGGTAAAGTGGAAAATGAATGAAAACCAATCCAACCAATCAGTGGCTGGCTCCAGCAAATGTATAGTATCAAAGCTGCAAAATGGTAAGGCAAAGGAACCGGGACAGCACAGAGGGGACAAGCTTAAAACCTTTAAATAATGCCTTTAATAAAACGCCACAAGTTAAACGTACCATCTGAGTACCCACTTAGCCTAAATATGTGGCAATAAGTGGCAGCTTTGTACCTCAAGGAACTCTCCATGTTTAACATTCAGTGTATTCTGGTTTTGTTGCAGTTATGATCTGTGCCACAAGGTGGAGCCGCTTCTTGATTTGTGCTTTATTATTTTGTATAGTTTTGGAAGTTAACTAGCAACCTAGAAGCTCCAGCTGAAGCCATTCTAGCATGTGATTTTAATGTAAACTTTCAGGAGACTCGAATGATTGCAAGATGTTTAAATCTTAAAGTTCCACACTGAGAAACCTCTCAGTCAGAGGTGGCTCAAGTCTCACATCAGGAGTCATAAATGTAATAATTTGAGACTCTGGACTTGACTCTACATTCAAACTTTGATTTCGGGGCTTATTAAATCTTAAAGGCTCCGCAAACCTACACATGTGTTTTCAGTTATTCTGGCTGCTCTGGCTGAAGCTTGAGCTCACGAGAATCCATGTGTTAAAGAGAATGACAAAAATGTAATTTGTCCTGGCCTAAAAGGTTGAAGAAAGGCAACAGGAAAGTGTGGGAATTATAATTAAGCACAGTGGGCCACACCTACATTGTCTGACTGGAGATTTAATCAGGCACAATTAAAATCACCTGTGTGGGCTGACCATGCGTGCACAGGGTGACTTGACTTTACCTGATGTGCTCAGTGTTGCCAGATTTGATCATTTCCAGCCCAATAATTGCTCAAAACTGATTTAAATGCCTCAATCTATAACAGACATCCATCCATCCATTTTCTATACCGCGGGGTTGCGGGGGGGCTGGAGCCTATCCCAGCTGTCAACGGGCGAGAGGTGGGGTACACCATGGCCCGGTCGCCAGTCGATCGCAGGGCAACATATATACATATATACCATTCATACTCATACTCACACCTAAGGGCAATGTAGAATCACCAATTAACCTAATGAGCATGTTTTTGGTCTGTGGGAGGAAGCCGGAGTACCCGGAGAGAACCCACACATGCACAGGAAGAACATGCAAACTTCACACAGAAAGGCCTGACCCGGGGATTGAACTGGCAAACTTCTTGCTGTGAGGCACGCGCAGTACCTGCTGCGCCACCGTGCCGCCCCATAACAGACAATACAAATGAATTCAGAAATAGTGGCATAAGTCCTGCAGTTCAAAATCTTGAATTGTGATCTTAACTGCACTAGAATGCAGATAGGAGGCTACACTGTACAATGTACTGTAGAACTATTTTCAAATTCTATCCTCTGCCTTAAAAATAAATCAAGAATAAAGGGACAGCTCAAATAACAGAAATAATAGGTTTTGTCTAACTTGCTAAACTGCAACAAGACTTGACAGTAAGCCAACTTAAAGTGTACCCCACACACACGCATGAAGAGGGAGAGAGAGATAAGGCGAAAGAAGGAGAAGCGCATGCAATCCCATGCTATCAAAAATAAATAATGATGTTGCAAGCATAGAGGTTTCTGTTACAATGGAAAATCCATATTTTGAAAAGCACCATGGCTTGTGTGTGTTTGTGGGTGGTAATGATGGTAAATCTCCTTTCAGCAGAATGAATAAAAATTATGTCATATCAAAGTTGTGCTGAGTGGATGTGTTTGCATAACAAAGGAATGTAATTTTTAAAGTATTTTAAAACCAACCAGCCCAAATCCCTCCACCCACCCATTTTACCCTGCGCGGTGCAAGCCCAAGCTGCCCAGTCTGGCAACATTAGATGTGCTTATCCCCCCCCCCCCAAGCAAAAGTAGTTTGCTCCAATTGAGCAGTTTCCTCAACCCTGAGTCCAATGTGACCGGTTGCAATTTGTCTGCTGATCAGGAATATCAGCAAGTTTTTGCCACATCACAAACTTTATTTTGATTGCCATTGGTGACGCCATGGTATCTCATAGTCACAAGTGATGACACAAGTGGGTCACATTTTGTATTGTATGTGGAGACCTTTTTGACAATTTTGAACAGTGATACAGCACCTTTTTGTCATTGTTGACACGAGTGTCACATAATCTGATGGGTCACTTGGTGTCATATGCAGAACAAAGCCATATTGATTGTATCGCTTCAGGATGGCTTGAGGAAATTATTGTGTTTGAATGAAGCTCCCTGCTGCAATTGCGACCAATCAGTGACCCAGTTTTCCTCTTATTTGTCATATCAGCTTTGGACCTAAAACACCGCCTCAAACTGGAAGTTTGCTGTTGCTCCTGCTGTAGCTCGCACGCAAAGACTCATCCCAAGGTAGGAACTGGCTTTTTTGTGACTTGATGTCTTGGCTGTGTTCTGTCTGTTTGTTTCTGCTTGGCTGCTGCTGTGTGTTGGTTTGGCTCTGGCACACCTACTTTGTTGGGCTAATGTTAGCTGCTACTTGCTGCTGCTACTAAATACCATCATGTTTGTTAGCATTGGTTTTGAGTGCCTGTTTGACACTGCATTATAATGCTTTCATGCTGCTCTAATTTATCCTGCTTGAGTGTTGTTTTGTGTTTGGGCTAATTATGTTTTGCAGCTTGTTTGCCCCTTGGTTGTTGCTGTTGTGCGTTAACAGTGGAACACATTCAATGCATTGAACATAAGTTGGATATTCTTGCCTACATTTGTCATGTTGATTAATGTTGTATTAATTACAGCCATGTTGCCCAAGCATATCACATTTAAGTATTATGAGTCTTTCCACTGAACTGTTTTTACGGCATATTTTTCTTTGTGGTTGTTTCTGTTTCCTTATAGCTCAATGCAAATGTGGGTCCCTAGTAGAGGGTGATATTGTAAACTGGCTTTATGAATGTATTTGGTTATCTTGCACACACCCTATTCACATTATTGCTTGTAATATGGGCTGCATGGCAAGCTCATATCCGTCTGCTGTGGGCCTTAAAGGTCCACTTAAAGCCAGAGCAGGAGTTTTCCTGCATGGGACTATACAACCACTCCTCCCATAGGGTTTATTGCTGAGACACCAGGGAGCACTTCTTCGCTTCAATGAGGTAAGAGTTTGCTTGCATGCATACTGTGAGTAAATGCTCTGAGATGACTCTGTTAAGTCTGTGTTTGTGTGCTTGACTATATGAGGCTGTTAGCACTGCTGGTTATTTTATTGCTCTCTGTGATCTGCTTGCATCTGATGGTTGCTAATTCCTGCTTCCTAATGGTGATGCTGTTTATCTATATATTTGTACTGGCATTAATTGTGGAGGGCTCTCTTGTAGTAGCTGAGCACATTTTGTGTTTTGCTTGCTGTTGGGCATATGTTGTACTGAATATGGATACTTGTGTTTGTGCATTGTGTGTTATGGGCTGAACTGGTTTTGTGGCATATTTCACTCACAGTTGTTACTGTTGCACTAAGAGGTCCAGTATATAAGATTTAGGGTGATAATGATTCTACAGTAGCCTGGAATGGACACACCAAACACTGCCTTCACAGGGGGCCTTTCTTGTTGTTAGTGGGTAGGGGAGGGTGAGGTGAGGAGTATTCAGTTGGTTGAAGTCTGCAACCTCACCACTAGATGCCACTAAATCCCATACACTGAACATTTAGCTCACTGCAGACATGTTTGTAGTGGGGGACTGGCTCCTACAGTATGCTGTTGCTGCAGCACCCTAACCCTTGGTGTTACACGGTTACACATTTAAATTTGGTTTTATGCATTTAGAGATTGGAGAGCTGACACTTGTAGACTTGACTTGATGTGGGATGCTTCTTTTTATACTTGGAAACTGACTTTACCAAAATGAGTGTGGTCACCACTTTTTAATCACAAAACTTCATTATAATTACATTTAAAATGTCTGGTCTGTTGTCATTCTTTATTAAAAGATACCAGAGGATCCAAGGCAATGGTCCTCTAATGCTGGCTTTAATTTAAAAACTGTAATTAGTTCAAACATTATGGAAATTTAAACAAGGTAAAAAAAAAAAAAAAAAAAAAAAAATCCAATAACCCATTTTTTAATTTAAGTACAATAGCACATTTTGCCAAGTTCCACAGTACCTGTATCTGCTCTCATGGCTCCTGAACCATCATGATGAACAAATTTAACAGTCCCAAAGTGAATGTAAACAATCCCAAATTCAAAATGTTTGTTAACTTTGTCATTATCATCTATAGCTGTTAGCTTGGTTAAAAGAATTAGCATTCAAAGGGCATTTACCTCCAAACTGTACTTCAGTACATTTCCTGTAAACTTCTTTTGTCACATTAAACTGCAGTTGACTGTTTACGCGTCATGTTCCTCTTAACAGAATCTCTCAGTTCTGCTGTGTTTTTAGCTCTGTTGGCTCTATTATGCTCTGTTATCTGTAAGCTATTAGCTCCATCAGCAGTTAGCTCTGCTGTCTCTATTACTCTCCATTAGCTATTAGCGCCGTTAGCTGTTAGCTCTATCTGCCAAACATAGCCTACTGCGGATCTCTGCTGCCCACCGGCTGCTAACAGCTAACTAGCTCTCCTGCTTATTTCAACACAGGTTTGTTGTCTGTGAGTTTGCTGCATCCTTTTGGATGCACCATAGTTCTCATAGGCTAAATGCTGAGTAGCCAGCAAGTGATAGTAACTCTAGTTACAGCATGATGCTCTATTATATTCTGCACTCAGTTCAGTTTTGTCATTAAGCAGTAGGCCTAGTGATAGATTTCAGACATACATACAAAAATGCCTTCCCCTGTCCTGTGCAAGATCTCTGTCCATCCCAAAAACATCTTCTATCGTCCCTGTGATTACTGGATGTGGTTAGTCTGAAGCTCTGTTTCCTGTATCTGTATGCCCGGAAGAACAGACGTTATTCCTTCACTTGGTGTGACTGCCACAAACTTTAGGGTCTTGTCGAACAGGCGAGTCTTAACAGATCACAGATTCACTAGAATGATTAAAAAGGTGGTCCAAGGCACACCAGAGGTTTTCTTTCTTAAGCAGACTATTTAAATAGTAGCACGGTGGCACAAGTGGGAACACTGTCGCCTCACAGCTAGAAGTTCCCCGGTTTGAATCCTGCTGTGGGCGTGTCCTCTCCGTGTTCACCGGGGTTTCCTCCTTAAAATAACCACCACTAAAAACATGCAAGAAGATCACCACCCGACCAATGGTGACGAAGAAGGATGGGTCCCGGGCGTGGGCGCTGGCATCGGCTGGCAGCTGGCAGCCCACCGTTCCTGGTCTGCCGCGGAGGAACGGCAGGTTGGGTCAAACGCGGAGAAAAATAATTTCATGAAGCATGGCGTGTGTCTCCTCCCTGTAGCATGTGTGTGCAGTGATTAATAAAGTAAATCTTAATCTTAAATCTCGGTAAACCATTACATTTACTGAAGACTATTTTTGTCTTCTATCATGCCTCAGATAAGCAGAAGATGGCTCAAATCTGTGTTCAGCTGAGCAGATGATCAGCCATAATCACATTTAGGCCACTGTGCTATCTATCTGTTTCGACTTGTTCCTCTTCACTTGCACTCCTCTCACTCAAGCTGTTATCAGTCAAAGGCCTGACAGCGGCTCTCTGTTTCCAGGCCTTGTACGTGTCTTTGTCAGTCCACATCTCGGCATTCGGACAAGCTGCTATCGGACAAGGGTGCTTCCCAGCCATTACTTCCACCTGTGTGACAACAGGCGGTCTTATCTGCTCCAGTGATGTGAGCCTAGCTGAGTTGCTGATTAAAAGACATGGGGTCACCTCACCCATTTCTCTCTCTCTCTCTCTCTCTCTCTCTCTCTCTCTCTCTCTCTCTCTCTCTCTCTCTGACATACTGAGTGAGTGAGCTTGGAGCTGGCAAGTTGATGCAAAAAAAAGAGTATTACAAGATCAAGGTCATTTGGAGGTGATAAACATTAAGTGTGAATAAATGTTTTTAAAACTACTCTCTCCTGGGAACACATGCGCGCACACACACATACACACACACAAACACACACACACACACACAGTCCTTCTACTCTGTTTTTAATTAAAAGCCTGAGTGACAACGTGGCCTATTTCTTCCATGGCTGTTTCAAATTGAGAGCGAGATAAGACTTATATTTAGGAGGCTTTATCAAACTCATCTATTTACTGCTGGGTAATTTTCCTTTTCTCGCCTTAGAAGAAAGTGCAGACAGAAAAATCCTCCTCTATCCTCTAGGTTTCAAATCTCCAAAGCAAAACTATTTCTCCCCCTGCTCGCCCCCCTTGCCTTCTGCCCCTGGTACATGGCATGCGAAAGTGAGAAATGGAGACGATGGATTTCACTTGTGTCCTAACATGCTTTGCATCTAAGCTGTTATACTGAGCCAATATCCTACCAGCCCGATGAATGATTAACATGGCTGTTTTTGCAGTGCGCCGTGGTGCTCTGGTGTTTACTCCGCAGTAGGGCCAGGTCTGATCTCTAAACATTGTCATCTCTGAGCCCAGATCCACGCAGGACGCATAATGACAGACCAACTTTAAAGCCTCTACAACACCAAAGAATCTGTTTCTCCTTGGTCTATTTTTGCATCCCAGTGAGGAGTCACTTGATCCTACCTCCTTCCTGACAGTTCATCCACTGGATATTGTTTTGTGTCTGCCTGCAAGATTCGCATTAAAGCAAAAAGGGAAAGCATTTTACTCCGCGAACCAACGGGAGACATGTGACAAGCTCTGAAACATTTATGCTCGGCTTTGATTTGTTTGGCCTGGTTTGTGTCTGGTTTGTCTCAAGGCAAGGCTTAATCAAAAGAGATGTACAACCCATACTGCTTTGGAATACATTATGCAATGCCGTTCATACAGTGTGGTGGATGACTGAAGTGCATTTGTAAGCAAATGAGTTGCGCTGTTTGTGGTTTTGACCTTGAGAAGGGCAACCTGTGATAATAAAGCACTTGTCAGAAAGCCAGCCCCTCTGTGAGTGGCTTCTTCCTGTTAATGTGAGACGTGTGCGTCGTCACCACGAACGTTCTGTCTTCATTAACGGTGGACGGTTACACAGATAGACAACAGCTTGGGTGATATGCAGGTAGCAAGAGTGTGGTGGAGTGATGTAAGAAGAACTGGCATTTAATTGTTTTTTTGCTGACTTTTGACCTCACGTTTTGAATAGATGATTAAGTTTAGTTTTTCTGTTTGTTCGGTGTTGAACATTTGTTTTAGCATGAATAATTCATCAATAACGAGAATGAACATTAGCCCCAGTGTTGACAGCTTTTTTAAAATCTTGGTTCCTGACCACTCAATTGCTGCCAAAATCACATAGATCATCAGATTTTTTTTTCATTTCCTTTTCACATTCATAAATAATTTGGCATCAATAATAAAGTCCAGTAATACTGCAAACATGATGGACAGTCCTTATTTTTAAGTGTAGAATGAATCATAGAGTTTTATTTTTGATCTCCTGGGAGCCATAATTTGGATTTGAACAGATATCTTTTGGAACTTTTTAATCAACATTTCATATCTTCTCCTCTCATTTTCAGATAGCTACAGGTTAAGAGCATTAATTAGGCTGCCACTCAAAACAAGAGCATTGCACATTGCACACAGCTGAACCTAAATACAGCAGATTTGCTTAAACACTATCGAACCCCAACCCTAATATTTGCATACATGTCATCACAAATAAACTAAACAAATAAAGATACAGAACTAGCAGTAATTACCTGTGAAACGCTGTCTTTTGAATCCAGTCAATCATTTCCTAGTTTACACACACTGGATCACCTTACCTGCACTGTGTTTCCTCCAGTTCTCCTCCCTCTGTGAGCTGGAGCTGCTCACTCAATAATAGTTTTTCTGAGGGCAATTACTCACAGACTTTGAAAACATCATGCATTTATTGAACGTTTAAATGCTCTTTTAAGTCTTTTTAACTCTGGATACCCTCAGACTTTAAATAAAATTCAACTGAAAAACAAATCACAAATGAATGCTGCACAATAACTCTATATAGCATAATAAAAAGACTCACTTAATATATGATGTGCATCATAATGCCGTTTTATTTAGTATATAAACTGTGATAAAGGATTGCTGAAATGCCACGCTCTTGTGCCATTTGGCCGCACTGTTATCGTAATCACACAGACTCTCATCAAAATCCAAATGATGAAACCAAAAGCGGCACAATAATCTTTTTACCTCGATTATCTTGTTGTCATAATCTTTGGCAGCCAAAATAGTATTTGAAAGTAAAATTCGATTAATCGCCCAGCCCTGGTGCTGCTATGCTGTAGCTTTGTGTCCTTGAGGTTCTATCCATTTCTCCTCCCTCGCTGCCTTTTCCCTGCTCTGTCACCCATTCCCCCCTCCTCACAGTGGGAAGATTTTCTAATATCCATTACTTCCACCAGGGTCAGTGCAATCCCACTGGGTCCGCCAAAGACTTGGCAGGTGCCGATAAGGGCCTTGCTCCAGACACTGTAATAACTTAACAAATCCCTCCATGACCCAGAATCCCCTTCACCAGCGTGGCATCCCACTATTTTCCATAAAGCCATTAAAATCTACCTGGTGTCATATTGGGAGAGGCGTTCATGGCGTTGCAGTGCTCTCCATGCCATGCGCAACTCAAAGCCTTTCTGCTAATACAAAAAACCCAACAGTAAACTATAAATAGAAGAAGACAACATTACGATTCAACACCTGCTGTCAGCATGGTGTTGAGACAGAATTGGTTCATGGACTTTGTATTATGTGTCAGTGCATGGCGGATTCGACCAGGCCTAGCGGGCACACAGTTTAACTGGTTCTTTGTCTGTTTAATTTTCTTTCATCCATTCTTTCACTCTATTCTGTCCACCACTTGCACACAGTGGGTCATTTTGGCTGGACCTCCTGGAGCTCTTATCCGATAATGATACCCGCTTCACTGGGTATCAGACCACAGCTCCACCCATTTTCCTTTCCCCCTCCTAACACCCAGCTTTCAACCTGCCAATCATGCTTTAGCCGCATTCAAGTGGCAATAGTGTTAATGATTCATTTCCCTTGTAATCCCCGCTCAGGCTGATAAGCTCATGACGGCTGCCGTTATTTGCGGCTGTTTTCCATTGTTTGCAGTGTTAAATTAAGCCTCAACGATCCATCCGTTGAGCCTCTGTGAGCAGAAGAAAAACCCATAGGCATGAGCCGCTATAATAGATTAACTAGCCATACTGCACAAAGAAAGTGAAAACATCATTGTCTGATATCAGTGCTGTTTCTAGATAGTTTTTTTTCTCAGAGATGGAGGTAGAAGAGTTGATACAAGCTGAGGCCCAACAGAGCCACAAAATCAGAATTCACCGAGTGTAATGTCAGCATGTGAGCTTCGATCCACAGTCTTTGTGTGCTGTTTCCCGGGAACATTAAGTATTCAGGAATAAATACGCAAGAATCACCGTCAAAGTTCAGAAAACGTTCTTAAGAATAAGCATCAGACAAGCAAATAACCCCACAACTGTCGCGCGAAAGTTAAATGTACGTGACCCTTTCCGAACTGCGCTCTGCCCTCTTCAAACCAGTGAGAAGAGTAAGGGCACAAAGCAAATTACAGGAGTTTCTCATGTGAAGTAGCCAAACCTTTTCTAACTTGAAAACACTGCGTTCATCATCGCTGATAATAGAAGCTGATTGAGGTGAAAACGTGTTGGATTTCACCCCATCCAAACATGTTTTTTAAATGCTGCTTTGTCTGACTGGAGAGATGAGTCAAATTGAGTCTCTGGTATTCTAATCATCACACAGTGTCTGTCAGGGCAAGGTGAACAACGGCCCCCTCATAAAGACATCAGGCTAAACATCAGTGGAGCGCGCCGTGGGTAATAACAAGTTTCATGAAGCCATAAATCTGCCTAATCTAATGATTTGGCTCACCTGCTGCACCACTTTGATGTGTCATGGTGCCTACTTGTCATTTCAAGGGGATGTGTCTGCGAGATGTCAATGGTTTCATTCAACTGGACAGATTTATTTTTATATACGACTGCCTGGCTGATTTTAATGTCCCTTGCAAGAATATTTCAAATTTACTTGTATGCATCCTTGTTTAAGTTAACTGATGATGAGCCACGTCAGAGTACTCGAGGCAGGCAAAGGCATGTAAGCATACGACTAACAAATCGGCACGTGTCACTGTTACGCTTTGTCACCTGTAAATCTCAGTCATGCCTTAACTTACGGCCAGTTAGCAAATAAGTTAATGGATCCATTCGGTGCTATCACTTTGCCATTGACATTACTGGAATGTCACCCATTGCCACAAATACCTTCAGCAGCAATTTAAAAGACAATTGCTACCTCACAAAATGATACTCTGAAGTATGGCTCTATTGAGATTTTAGAGGGTAAGGACTGACCCTGGATCATGATGTGCTATTTTGTTCCAGTTCCGTTCACAAGACGTTGGGCATTTCCTCTAATTGAATGGATGCTGCCGCAAGTTTCGAATAAATGACCGCAATGCGTCCTCAACAATGTAGCCTAATGGCAGTTTGAACAAACAGTTCCCGCCCAGCGTCGAGGACACATCCCTCATTGGGTCCCTCCTGCCCTGAGAGCCTGCTTTTAAAGGCAGCTTTGCTCCATCATAAAAGCTTGCAATTATGGGAAGTTGCCAAGTGTTCTGAAAGTCACCTTAGTTTTTTGCTGTTCGTAGGTGTGACAATATTTAAAAAAAAAAAAAAAAAATCTCTCATAGATTTAATACTTCTCTTTCATATACACATACAAGCAAAAACAAGCACTCAAACTTGTTGACAAAAATTGGCGTGTAGATCTTTTTGGGTCTGTAATCACCGCTGCAGTTTTCCATTAATTGGCTCATAGCACAGGGTTGGTGTGGAAATAATAGCTAGCTGGCATTTCAAAGAGCCTAGGTGTAATGAAAAAGCTTTTAAACTTAGATCAAAACCTTTTAATAATATCTCAAAACGGTACCATTTTGGCCACTCTCTTCATGATTTCCTTCACATTTAGTATACTCAGTGATTTAAATGGAGCTGTCTAGTCTGGGAAAGTGAAGAACAGAACTATTTTCTCTATATTTCCCATAATGCATCTTTTAAAAAGCACTTCATTGCTCATATTCATATGGCAGAAATTATATTTAGCTTTCCCTTCAGAGCAGAAAAGAACCTGCACATTGATGCAATGAATCAAATGTGTCAGTATAATCTCTTGCTTTTGGTTTTCTGGCATGTACAGTGTTGACACCAGCCGGATGCTCATGTTGTTATGTTATTGTGATGTGTAAATATGATTTCTAACACAACAGCTGTAACAACTTAATTAGTCAACAGCATTTCAGTCTGAAAATATGTCATTTTTTAACCACTGTGGGTTCAAAGAGGCCCTGTACGGCCCCCACAGTGGTCCAGAGTCACTCAGTGCCACTTTAAAGAGATGCTCTCCAATTTTACATATCAAAGTCAATGTACTACAGGGATTTCAATTTGCAGAGTATATATATATAATGGTGGATCCTTTATTTATTTATTTTTTAATCTTGACCCCTTTTAGTGTCTAAAAGTCTTAATCTGTCTCTTGAGAAGACCCAGACTTTGTGGTGGGCCAATTCTGAATTGCCACAGTGCTCTTTTAAGTAAATCGGTATACTGCATCCATGTGTTGTGGAAAGTAACAGAAGTTGTATATAACTAGAGATAACAGATAACTGAAAAACAGCATTTGAAATCATTTAAATTTCTATTTTTTTTTTTTTAATACATCACAAAGAAGTACCCTTCAAAATAAAAATGGTACTTTCACTTTAATTCAGCCAACTGACCTTCATACTATTCTAATTTTTGTTCTCTCCAGCCCACACAGATGGCTTGACCTCCAAATGATGGAGCCACTTGTATTTTTAGGTCTGACTTGAAGGAACATGTCTTTGCCTCTCTGTAGTGTGTTGTGCTAGGTAATCTGCCCCCGGAGAGATGTCTAAATTAGAATGCACCAACAGTGACCCATATTACCTTTGATTCAGTCTAACGCCTGCAGGGCTTCCTACTGTTCCAGCCTCGCCGCGTTATAACTATCACTTCCCTGTGGTTGGCGTGTAGGTCTCTTCGGCATCCTGCCACTTCTGCTTCGGAGCTTATCAGAGTATCTTCAGGGGAATAATTCTACATTTGGGGAAATACGCATATTTGATTTGTGGTGGAGAGTTAGATGAGGTGCGGTAAATAGAGCTAGCAGCTGATTAGCTTAGCATAATCACTGAGAGCGAGACTCCCAAAACCTATAGTGTAAAAATGGTGTTACTGTTCTATATCGTGCCTTCTATACAGCCAGCAGACAGGCAACCAGTGGCTGTATATGGCTTCATTTATACCCTATGGACAATAAAATCTTCCATCAAGCTACCTTGTTCTGCAGTGTCCTACTTTTGAGCTGAGGGTTAATTGTATGTTTGGACTGAGACATCAGTAAAGTCTCAAGAGGTTTTAAGGAAAGAAAAAGCGAGTTATGCCTTTACTCAGAATATATCATGACTTGTGTCTGCGCTGCATTGTGATGACGACTGTTAGTGAAGCTTTTTCTACCTCTGCTGTATGATTGTTCATTGTCAATGCAAGGTGGTTATTCTGCATAGAAACCCTTCCAGCTATGATGGAGCAACGATATTTTTATGTGACCACAGTTGTCTATGTTTGACTTTGACATTGATTGACCACACAGTTAAGCTCATTTTCCACTGAGCTTTAACAAACTTTCACAGACGTGCAAGGCCATTCGTCATTGCGTGCCAGCCTTCTGTTTCTTGTGGCAGCCGTCTCCTACAGAATATCATGAGTTACAGTCATAAAGTACACATTATGATGACTCTTCTAATCCTCCCACATTGAAGGAGATGGTGGTGATAAAGTAATAGCTTTGCCATTCAGAGAGGAAAGGTGTCACAGCGGGAATAAGAGACTAATAACCATCTCGCGCCCTCAATCAACACTATTCAGCTCGCTCTTGCTCAACTCTGTTTCTATTTTCTCTCAACACCTTGTTTCCTTTTGCTCCTTTTTCGTCTTTACCTATTTCTCCTTTGTTGCGTTTCTTTATCTCCTCCCTCCTCCTCTTCTGCCAGACCTCACTTTTCCCCGTGCCTTAACCCCCGAGGATACCGACTCCAGTGGAGGTGTAGGACCTGGAGGACACAGATAAGGCCTTTCCTTTAAACCTCGGCTCCACAGGCTGAGTGTGCAAAGAGAGGAATGGAGCAGAATACGCTGCACCACTGCGACCACATCAGAAATTATAACGTCCAGCCAAGAATTTGGCCTTTTGTCTTTTGTTATAGCCACAGGGGCAGCCTTAAGCACAGCTAAACAATATAACATAAAAACACGTCAAATCAGGGTAAGAATTCGGGGCATGCTCATTGTGGTGTATCCTGGAGAACTGGTTACATGATTTGGGGAATGTTAAGATTGAACATTAGAGACACGCAACCTCTTATTAGGAGTAAAAGGAGAAACACGTTTAGTTAAAAATCTCTATCAGTTTAGCCGAAGCAAAATCAGATAACAGTTCTGTTAGTGAGGAAAAAATAAAATGAAATGAGGCCGTGTTCTTAAGCCGTCAGCCATCACACAGGTAATTTATTTTATCGTGGCCATCTCTTTGCAGGTACTTCTGTAAGCTGTAAGCCGTTCGCCACAACAGCTGTCATGGCTGTAATCTCCATGGTTGGAGATGGACAGATATCGTCTCCAAACTAGCTTTTCATTCCGGTCTGTACCTCCCAGGCTGGCAGGAGAAGCCGCTGTCTGTTTCCAGAGTAAATGTGGGAAATGAGTTATCCAGAAACTAATCATAACACTTTTTTCTTCAAGCTGAAAAAGGCTTCATATCAAATGAAGATATGCGTACAAAACGTATTAACATTACATTTTAAATATCCTCTTAATCTAAATTTCAGAATCTATGCAGTCTAACACAGAATAGAGCAGCTGATATTGCTCCCACATCACAGACTCTCACTGTCTCCTCACACAGGCAATGCCATGCAAGTGTCATTGCTGCTGTGCACTGCAGCATCAACACTGAGAAACGTGCTCGACTTTGCCTCCCAGTGGTATAATTATTATTATTACCAAACTTGTGCAGCAAATTATTGTAAGAATGCGGAGCTTTTATTTGCCATCTCTTCTTTATTGCTGATCTTAATGATATTCTGTCAGATAGAGTGAAAAATTAAGAGTTTATTATACCACCAAGCATCAGCGCAGAGTGCGAACACCCCACTAATGCCCGCGGTAATGGATATAAAAAACATAAGAGCCAGCAGGGAGAGAAAACATACATTTGAGCATAACATGACTTGCTGAGGGGCATCTTGCTGCAAAAAAAAGGGGGAAAAACAATATAAATCTTTAATGCTTTGGCAGGTAGAATGACCTTTCTTCCTCTTGGAATATGAAGCCGTGCATATTTTAACATCCAGTGGCAATCACACACGTTACGTCTATCAAAATAAACATTCATACTTTTTGACTTTTTAATGAAATAACTCAGATGAGAGAACATGTTTTCTATTTGCCAAAAGGACAACTGCAAGGCAGTCTCAGAGACTGTTGCGTCTCTGAGACACACTGAGGAGCGATCGGCATGGAGTCATTTCTACGGTCCCACGTTCAACAGTTGTAGTGTTGTGGTTATTTGACCTGAACACCATAGCAGGGTTAATGTGTGTTAACAGAATATTGAACAGGGGAACGCAGGACCCTGGGAACGTGGATACGCACCCATGGCCATTGCCTTGGCAAATTAATATACTGACTATTTTCTACAATATACGTGTGCAATGTAATGCAGTCCAGTACTACATCTCTACCTTATAGTCTACTTTTCCCTCAACATATTTTTACTCCCAACCCATCAAATATGGCAGCATGGTTGTGGCTCTATGCTTTGAGTACTGTAGTGTCAGTTCTGCATGTGCAGAGGTCTGCGATCAAGTCTAATAATAAATATAATAAATATACAGTGTCCAGTTAGCAATGTCCGGTAAGACTTTCAAAAGAAAGCTCGCAGAGAAATAAGTATGTTAGTTACATACATTAATGTATGTGACTTCACTTATGTAACTTACCATACGTACATAAGTTAAGAGGTCAGCATTCACTTTTGCTTTCACATGAGACACAAACCCTCGTCCTCTGGGTGAAAGTCCTCTGTTTGACCCATCCAACCACCCCAATTTCTTCCATATGTGTTTTGTTTTGATGTGACAGCACATCAAAACATGCTCGAAGGACGTTTCTAGAAATAACACAGGATGTGTGTGTACAGTGTCGTATTTTGAAGCGTAAAACCACTGAAAAAAATCAATTTAATGTCAATTTTGAAGTGTTAGTTGTCGGTTGTGTTGTTCTGGAGTCTTTCTAATATGTTGCCTCTCTCGAGTACACATGGAAAGCCATTTCAAACCATTTCATTTTATGTACATTTGTGAACTCTGAGTGTCTAAATTGAATCTTTGCGGCTAATACAGTCAAAATGTTGGATTTGTAATTATGTATTGTGTATTATAGTTGTGCTGCTGGTTTGCCATCAGTAGTAAAAAATCTCGTTTCTCCCTGGTGTCTCTTTACCTTTATTTTTTTTAATCTTTTTTAATGGTTCATACTATATAAGTATATAATCTATATATCTAATCAAAGAAAACATGCATACATACAGACAGACAGACATATGCTCTTCTGGCGAGTGCTGCTCATGAACTAACCTTTTAAAAAAACATGTTTATTCCAAAAAGCAGTTCTAACCTCCATAAAGATAAAACATATCAGTTTGTGTTCAGCGAAAGGTCGACACATAACTGTTCCTTTTTATTTAGGGAGATTGATTGATCAAATGATTCAAACACATACTCATGCAGATAAAAGGCCTGCCACATCCCTCTGAAGACTTTGATCGGTTAAATATTTGAAAGCATGTAATCTTCACACATCTAGTGGTCAAAGACCAGTTAAGGCCCTTTTTTTTTTTTTTACCACTTTTCAGTGATTTCATTCAATTAAAATGACTGATCAAACATCTCGTATCTTCTTCACAACAGAACCAACAAGAGCAGCGTTTAAAATCAGGCTCCACAAGTTCCCCGCAGAGATGAAGTGCATAAATAAAGGTCTAACCAGGTGGTAGGTGTTCATCAGTAGGGGATCCACTGAATGCTAATGTCATTTCCTTTTATCAACAGAGTCAAGCAAATCAAGGTATTAATGCAAAGTAGAGAGGTCTGATGGCACCCAATTTTCATCAGTTTCCACACACATCTCTCAGTGTCAGTGGGAATTTACTAGTATTTGTATAGTTTCCCTTCTAAGTTTTCTATATAAAATATAAAATACAGGTCTGTATTCTGCTGCAACTTTATATTACTCTTTTATTGAAATACTACAATACAGCCATGAGGTCTCTTTGTTGCTATAGCTAGTAAATATGCTGTATCTTAATGTTATTACGTGCTCAGGGTGGAGCATCATAATAAGGCCCTGAGTGTATGTCAGTGGGGGAGTAGAGGAGATGCGGGTCTGAGGATATATGTACATTAGGCTGAATTAGCAGTGCTTACTGGCAGTAGCTTGAGTGCTGCCCCCACTGACTTGGCACCACAGACTCTTCCATTTCTCTCATGCTGGTGTTGCCTTCCTTTTGTGCTGTAACTTGTCAGGAACCCATTTGGCCTTTTTAATGGCACTATAAAGGGAAGAAATTCTGTTCTCAGGATACAGACGCTCAAACAAAATGGTAGTGCACTTGGTAATAAATAGCATCCACAACCAGCGCCACTGGTAGATGATCAGATTTGAACATACTGAGTTGGCTTCAGCGCAAAAATATTTTTTTATCAGCATGCCCAGTCTTTCAGAAACGAATCTGAAGCAAGCCTAATCACCATGCTTTCTATGGATCATGTTTTTATGCACATCCTGCATTTTGTTATTATATGTACATTGTTCAAAATCAACTTGCATTTATTTTTCTGCAAATCCATACTCATACTCATATGCATCATTTTCCTTGCTTAAGACATTTGTCAACAAAGGGCATGATCCTGCGTCACACTGGGTCACCTTTTCCATTGTCTCTGCCTCCATCCTGTCTGACTTAAAGACTGGAAGTAAAACTGACGGTAAAGCCTCTCAGTGTTTGACTTCTGAATCAGCATTTTTTAGGCTTTCTGTTGGTCATGATTTCCGTACAAAAAAATGTGCCTCGTGCTGAGCAGCTGCTGGTACAGATTCAATTTTGCAGCCACAACAACACCATAATACTAATGCTTAATTTGAAAATAGGTGGTACCAAGATTAGTATGCTTGTAGACAGTTATTTGGATTGCATTAATACAAATTACTTTAAAATCCTCATTCGGTTTTGCTGAAGATTAATATTGAGAAATTTAAATGAATGTTTTGGCATCTGTATGCAAAACTGACCTGCTATACTGCATGTATCGATTTTCCATGTTTGTGATAGCAGCAATACTTACAGCGCTGACACAAAAGGGGAACCGGTGGCCCGTGCCGAACAACAATGTACTTTATATGACAATGTAGGTCGCTGTGATTAAGTTTCAAACTACCAACTGTCAAAAGGGTAAATCAATAGGTAATTTTGGGGCCAGACAAGAGTGGTTGGAGTCAATATCCTGAATCAAGCAGCCCACTGGAAAGCCCTGAGGGAGCCTGGTAAAAGGATTACCCTCTGCTACCCTTAAGTTCTCACTCCATAATTGTCTTTGAGCAGTGATGAACATCACAGGCATAACCATGTCTTCAGCTCACACTTTCACCAAACAGAAGATGGAAAATCAATATAGATATAAATATATATATATATCTACAATCTAACCCCTGCCACAGGGCTCCATTACTTTTCCATTGTTATATTATACACAGAAACATATTCAAAAAGCCTAACATCCTGGAAATGATTCGCAAATGTAGCAAGGTTAATAGTGCCATTCATATTAGAGGACTAATCCCTACGAGTTGAATGGAGGATAATCATGAGGCTAATCAGAGCCTTTCCTATAAGCTTTTTGTTTGGTGATCTATGCTGTGCATTTGCTCCCTGCAGAAAGGATTCCATGAATGGAAAGGATGTAATGCACACGCAGTAATATTCACTTAGTTTCGCAGAGGGCTACGGATAGGGACAGTGAATGAATCAAGCCCTAATGCGAGCATTATCCTTCAGACATTTGTGCTTACTGGTCTAATGCTTGTCACTGGAGCCAGAGTGGAGGATGACATTTTTAATGTCCAGCTTCATTGTCTGTCCCTTCTCACTAATGTTCACAGTTCAAACTCATGAACGAGGAATGTGAGAGATTTCCCACGTCTTCTGTAATGCATTTAATAATGTATTACCCTCATACAACCTGAAGAATCATGTGATAATTAAATAACGGCCTGTCGGAGAGCCTGCAAAGTTGATTCATCCTGTCCAATGACACGAAAGCAATATCTTGAAACAGCAATCTAGATCTAATGCTGTAGCGTTATTGTAAATAATCCTCTTTGACACAATGAACTGTCTTATCTTTGTGAAGGATTTATTCTCTTTTGTGTTTTTGTGAAACAGCAATGCCAAGGTCTGTGACTTTGTGAAAGGAGAAACCGCAGAGGAAATTTGTGGTATAGATTGAAGGAGAGCCACTTGAAATGGGGTTGACTGACCCAGGATGGCAGTACACAACCAGCCTCGAATGAAAAGAAATGAAAAGAAAGAGAAAAGCTTATTGGATGTATTGAATCATTTTACTTCGCAGCCAGCCAAGGGATTGGACGGGGTGCGTGATCGGACTCGGTGCCAGGTCGAAATGTGTTAACAGAAACACACTTGGCCGCAGATGTCGCGAAACATATACACACCTGGGCTGAGCCATAAGCTGTTCACACAAAACAGGTCTGTGGAGCTGCAGGAAAAGTTCCACTTGTTCTCTTAAAACAAGACAATAAGCTCATCTTTTGTGATGACATGCAGTTTAAATTAATACTTAACAGGAGATCTTAATGCTTTCACTCTATGATAGAAGTCACATGGTTACAGAGCCCTCTTAGATACTGATTCATCTCTCCAAGACTGATCTGTTTGGATCCATAGAGCCAGTGTACTGCAACAACGACACTAATGGTGAGGCAAGTAATCGTTTGACTCCCTGAGGTGTGCAAACCTCAGATGCCTTTTATGGTGTCAAAAGCGAGAGACATTTTTTTTTCCCGTATCTTCAAAATAAATCCTGATTCACCATCTAAGAGTTCAGAGCAGAAGCCTTTCACTCGTGTAGAGCCTTTCACGTCGACAATATTACGAAATACAGTTTGCTTTTTTTTTTTTTAAAGACTGCTGGGCAATATGGCCTCTATTAAACCCTTAAGGTCTGTTTCATAGCCACCCACCTTCCATGTAAGCTTTGAAAACACTTAAGTGTCACTTCAAGGTCTCCACTAAACTTGAGGGTAAGCCGTGACGCGCTCGCTCTGTTCACCTCCCCTGTTCGCTGTTTACCACAGCAGCCGGTCGGGTTACACTGCAATCTGATGCAGCATTTGTTCCCCACATAGTTATATTGCTGCTGGCTGTTGTTCATGAAGAGATTAACTATTAGCCGGTCTTCATTAGAAATATGTGAAATGTAACTTGGATATTAAAAAAGACTTCAGTTTCCAGCTCATAAACGTCGATTTCTGCCTCAGCTTGTGATTTGTTGTGTCCCCCCACGAAGACGTTTAGCAACCCTCAAAGAATGAAAGTAAACTCACACCTTGCGGATTTATGTTCTGGGCTGTTGAGTTGGTAGAAAAATTGACCTTTTCTGTGAAGGAGTTTTTTTCTGTATGATTTTTGATCATAAACGCAAAATGGCAGCTACAAAGGGAAGCCTTGCTCTTTGATTTTGAGGGCCTGTAAACCTGAGGTTCGCCATTGATGTTTTATGCTAAAGAAGTGTTTCTGTTGTAGCCACGCTAGAAACATCTCAAAGTGAGGTCACGCAGTCTACTTTCAGTCAGTTGTTTGTGAAGGAAATATGTAACACCAAACAATGAAAAGGGCACAGAGAGGGAAGATGGATTTCCAGTTATAATGACAAACCGAAGCGTGTTTTTCTTAAATTGATCAACTTCAAAGTCTCTGTGTTTCAATGACGCGCTGTCAATTCTCACAATGGTTCTAATTCACACACTGCAAATATGTACACCTGCAAGTGCCTTACAACCACTTCTCTTGGATCCCTAAAAATAACAACCTGCCCAAGAATTAGAGGATCTGCACAGATGGTGGTTGCTATGCGAGCCACACGGGACAATTAGTATGTGAATTGATGATGATGCGGGCTCAGCACTAATTGGAGGCTGGTAAATGAATGTGATTCCTCCCTCTGTCTCAGTGGGCAGCAACATCAGGTAGCACTGTTATAAGTTTATTTCCATAACCAGCTCTGGCAGCATGTAATGGGTTGATCATATGCAACGTGCAGCCTTTCTGCACCTCGGCCACCAGCACTAATCACACACACAGATTGCATTAACGTTGCGTTATGATCTTGTTTTGAAATAATTGAGGTGCATCAGTATCTCAATTTGCTGGCTGTGAAGCTGAGGATTTAGTATGAGATTTGAAGTGAATGTTTTTTTTTGGGTTTTGTTTTCTCAAGAGAGCCTAATGTTTTGAGAAGATGCTGCATTTTGTGTGTGAGCTTCATGCAGTCCTCCACTCAACACCCAAACCCTCAGCAGCTGTTTGAATAAACTCTTTTTCACACTGGAGATGGCAAAGGTTAACAAGTTTGAGACAGTTTGAAAGGAAACACCAAAAAATAGCAGTTGCGAAATCTTTTATGTGAAGAACGATGCTCTTACTGTGCTCGGATGAAACATTTTGCATGCGTTTGTGTTCTCTGATCATCATTATTATTATTATCTTTATTTAAGCAGGAAGTCCCATTGATATTCAAAATCTCTTTTACAAGAGAGACCTGGCCAAGGCAGCAGCCAGTCAGAACATATTAAAATGCAACAAATACGACATATTAAACAAAAACAAACAACCAAAAAAACAAAACAAAACAAAACAAAACAAAACAATACAATATACAGTATTCCACAATAAAACAACAAGAACAACTATTAAAACACAGCAGACCTCTCAAGAAAAATAAGCACATGTCTCCGTCATCACATTCTTTATGATGCCCTTAAATGTATTAATTGATATGAGTGTTTCTAATCCAAGGTCTTTCTGCAGATTATTCCAAGCCCATGGGGCATACTAGGAAAAGGCAGTTTTCCCCAAATCAGTTAAAACCCGGGGTACATTGAAAAGTAAGCACTTGGAGGAGCATAGCTGGTAATTAACAGAGCTGACACAGAGAAGGTTACAGAGGTAGGCTGGAAGTTTGCCCAGTATTGCTTTATAAATGAAAATGTACCAGTGCTGTTGTCTGCGAATAGTCAGTGATGTCCAACCTACAAGATCATAATGAATGCAGTGATGAGTGGTGAGTTATGAAATGAAAACTTAAAGGCGCAAATGATTTTAATCAGCAGCTCCCACAGAGCGGTCTGGATGCAGTTTAAACCGTCATTTCAATGTCATTTTTATCACCTGGTCCTGCGATCACACAGATGAGATATGATCCGGAGGTATTTACTCCCACTGTGTTCAGATTGCTGTTGTATATTCAAATGGAGGCAACGTCAGAGGCAGATCGGATCACACCTCTACAGTCTGAACGACTACGGCACACTGGTGTTAGGATTATGCTTAACTCAGAGCTGGGGTCAGTCCTTCAGCACTGCGCTGTGGCTGCTTTTGCACTTGCATAGTTACGAGAGTTGAAATGTAGAAGGCAAATTTCCCCACAAAGACTAATAAAGAATAATTAAAACTAATAAACAATAATAATATTAAATTCAGATTTTTGTGCATCTGTGGTGATTGTTTTAGCACTACTCTTGTTCTTTGAGCTACACGGCTGAAAATATCAACACAAGGTCATCTCATCAAGATTTTACCAGTTAGTTTGCTGTTAGACTTAACAGTAGTTACCAAAAGGTATTTTGTTTTACCAGTGCTGAATTGTTCAGTTGAAAATCTCTCGTCAAGCTCACTATAATTGCCTACACGCTGCAGGAATAGTGTTGCATAGATCAAGCAAGGTTATAAAAGTACAAAAATGAATGCCTGTGTCACTTTGTATTAGACGTATTGCAAAGTGTTCCAGTAAAGTAGTGCAGTATGCTATATAACATAATCTGATTAGAAGAGAAATTACTGCTAATCTTAAATTAATGCCAAAATCATATTAATTGTGAAAATTAGAATGAGCAGTAGCCACAATTGCAAGTAGTACATCTACTCTTTTAACCTGATGCCTGTTTTTATGATGACACATGTTCGATTAATGTCATCACTTGTGTATTAGCTGATCATTCATTCAACCCCTGATGGTGGCAAATGCTGGCAGTTGAGCCTCATGGGAGGTCTGGCCTGGGGAACGTTTCTTTTGATGGAGCATGCAGGCATTTTTTCAGAGCTTGCAGTCCCCTCCAGGAAACCAGCAGCAAGGAGCAGTAAATCAATAGCTACGCAGTGTGGGCAAATGACAACCCGTTTAGTTTGGCGGCCTACTTCGTTTCACAACATGTGGCCTGGCCTTCTAAACTGAAGGCAGGGTCTCAGGGAGAAAATATTTCCCTGCTCTAAATCAGATTTGGCAGCAGGTGGTCCGTGGAGTTGTGAGTGAGCTGCCTCTACACCTGCCAAGGACTGCGGAGCCAGAAGAAAACACTCTATTTTTCTTCACCCAGGTGACTCTCCTGCACCTCCCACTGGTTCTATATATCAGTTGTATCTGGCTGGTTGTGATGTGTCATCCATCAGCATTGTGTCCGTCTTCAAAATAATTCATTATGAGGAGCGTAAAGAAGAAGGCAAAACCGAAACAGTACTTAGCAACACAAACAGCACTGAAGTGATCCGTGACCATTACTGCCGGTGCTGTTTTGGAGCAGGCTGTAGAAGAATAATGCTGATTGTGTTTGAACGCTGATACATTTTGTAAGAGTGTTATTAAAGGTTGCTTCTTAGAATAATACTTTTATGACCTCGATCCTTGTGAAGAATAAACAGTTTTGCCATGTGAAGTATTGATGCAATCTAAGTTCAAAGGCAGGATGAGAGAGTGATATGTGCACAGAAATCCGAATCTCAGGCTTTCATGAGACCGCTTTAATAGCCCTCTGGGCTAAAACCTGTAGCATGGATGACAGAAGGAAATTTAATTCCCATCATGTTCTTAAATCCACAACAATTTGTCCTAAGCAGCAAAGTCACTCTAAGAAAAAAAAAGGATATAAAGCTAAATGTAAGATGAATTATGCATGTGAGGGGCAAAACTCGATTATACCGTTATTTATCTGATTGACTGGTGCTATGGCAGTGAGGTTCAATTTCCGCTCCTTCGCTCACACTTCATAGCCTCTTGCTCTCGTGACGATCGCTAATCTTTAGATGTCAAAAAAAGTACAATTTTTTTCCCCATCTCACCCTTCTCTGCTCTGGGCAAGCAGGTTGTATACTCCAGTGGTCTTCAAGAAGACAGTTATGAAGCTATAAAGATCCTTGTTTGCAATCTTTCACAATTTGTTTCTCCCATAAACCCTGGATTCACTAAACAGCTCATGTAGACATGTAAATGTACCTTGTGGGCCATAAAGTGATGGATAAAGGTTCCAGGCAGAGTAAAAGATGATTACCACATTTGTCTAGAGAGAAAACCGGCGGAAAACCTAATAAAATAAATCAACAACAAGACAACAATAAGCATGTTTTACATTAAAGGATATGGTGATACTCGATATTTGTCTTATTGTCAACAAATCCCATGAAAGGAACAGAGAAGAAGTATAGCTGTGCATCCAAAGCCTTTACAGTGACATAAACCTTTATTTTTTGTCCAAACATCTGCTTAGAGAACACTTTGATTCAGTCCCACAATCACTGTCCTGCTGCAGTCAATATCTCACCAAGTCCACAGCTTTAAATAGTGCTCTGAAAGTGCCCCATTCACTCCTGTTTGAGTAACATTACTAAAGATAACAGTTCATGGCTGTTGTAGGAAATGATTCGGCCTTTTTTAAAGAAAGAAGAAACATTTTTGTAACCTATTTTTAGATTTATGCCCTCAGTAGAAACAAACAAGGTTAAAGCCACCAACATGCCAGAGAAGTCCAAGTATGGACAGATTGATCGATTAACGTAATGTTTATTTTAGTCTTTTTATGCAACTTGTGGACGATAAGAAAAATGTAGATTACTACCAAGCTAATCCTTTGGTTGCAGTGCAGTCAGTATTCATGCTGGTAAATACATTTTCAGGCCCAAACTATTCTTTCATGGCTGAAACAATGAATTGATTACTTTGAATTGATAATCAATTTCATCATTTGATTCATCTTTTAAGCAAAAATGCCAAACATTCCCTCATTTCAGCCTCTCAAATGTGAGGATTTGCAGTTTTTCTTCTTATGTGACAGTAGACTGAACAAACAGGACCAAACAAACTATCTGAAAACTCAATCGGGCAGAAAATTGTTTTCATTTTGCGCAGAACTGTGCTGAAAATGAAAATCTCTCTTTATCTTACAGGTACTAAGAAAACACAAATTAGTCATGCAGGCAATGATGGACTGCCATGAAGTAAATACAGCATCCAGGTAAAAGGGACAGCCGGACCTCGGATGACTTTGACTCTGACATTGCACTGCGCACAACACACTGCACAGCTATTAGTTGTTTTATATTCTTGTAAGTGAGGATGTCAAGTAGGAACCTCCCCTTATTTTGGCATCCTCCACTGACATAGAGGGGACTTGCCACACTTATTAGAGTGTGGAAGCATTGTCAAATTGCTTTTAAGAGCCTGTGGATGCCTGAACTATTGCTCTCCAACCTTCCCCAGATTATTCAATCTCACAGTCCTATTGCCGGCTCAAGATAAGATGGAGAATCCATGCAGTGGAGGCTTATCTGAACTTAGCACACACTCTCAGGAGTATGGGATTTCACTACAAATTCCTTCAGCGCACTACAGGTATGACCCAATTAATGTGAGAATTTGCCGCTTTTCCCGTTCACCTCCTGCCACATCGATAAATGATGTGTGTGTGTGTGTGTAGGAACTTCGCACACAAAATCAGTGTGGCTGTTTTTAAGCAACAATATTCCTTCACAGTGTTTTGAACTGAAAGTCATTCAAATCTTTCTATTTTTCTATAGTACAGTCAGTTTAGTAATATTTTTGATTCAAAGCTCTGGAGTAAATTCAACTATATTGAGAGTCATTGGCAATCAGACTCCATTGTGATGTCATCTGGGGTGATGATGCCATTGATTGTACAGAATCACCTCCTGATGGAGTCTTAAAGCTGGTGGTGGTGACGGAGTGAAGATGCTGAAGATCTGGGTGAATGTGATGTGGAGCAGGACTTCTGATGGGCACGCTGGAAGGACTGGGCTGAACGGTGTTGAGGAGAGTTGCATCGATTTGACTGATATGATAACTGACAGCAGCAAAGAGAAACAGTTTTCAGCTTTGACAGCTGCGAGATGATTGGCACACGGGGGTCGTGGCAAAATATGAACGGAGCAAATGAAACACCCAATGTCAGCTGATTGATTAGAAGCAGGAAAGCAGGAGGGGACGGGATTGTAAATAATGAGTGAGCATGAAGTCGGCCTTTCTGGTTGAACTTCCACTAAGCTTCGATGATGGGAGCTTATCAACTTAATAGTTCTAAATCCAGGACAAGAAGCTCATGAAAATAACATGCGCAAGTCAGTGGACTTCACCTTTTATTTCAATGTGAAACATATAATTAATGGACGTTTCATCTTTTTGTGTTACTTATCTTACTTTCAAGTTGTATCTCCAGGTCATGGACATTAATTAGGCTACCAGTCAAATTACTGCTTTCTCAACCAACACCGTGATCACAGAGCTCAGATCAATCTTTAAATTTTGGATCTTTTTAACTTTGCTCTCTTTCAAATGTTGAAAGCCAAACTGAAATGGACTCTCTAAGAGATTAAAAACCCAACCCTGTGCAGACAGAAGACATATTTAATTTGAACCTCTTACAAAGAGGAGTAGTCCTCTGAATGTCTATGATCATATCATATATTCAGAATTGTCCTGCAGCATTCCATCACATTCCACAAAACTCTCCTCCATGATTAAATTTGGCTTTTAAATGGCTAATCCTGCTGATCAAAACAGGCAGGTGCACATTACTGATTGGACTTGGAACAGTCTGCATCATAAATGGAAGTGGTACAACTGTTCGACATTGTATTACTAGACAATGCTGCTCCACACACTGCACACAGTTTACTGTATATCCACTTGCTCTGAAGATCCAAGTCAGTTGTTTTCTCCAATTATGGATTTTCTCCATCCTCAGAGACATGTTAAACAAAGTGGTACTAAAGACTTGGCTGGACCACCTTGGATGTTTTTCTGCACACTGTGATCATTATTGACATTAGTGCTAATCTGGGGGCAAATGCCGGAGCAGCTGTCTGGGAAAAAAAAAGAGAAAGGATTGCTGGCACTGAAAGAGTCCCAGAGCTTAGACAAAAATGCCATGACTGATGGTCAGAGCCTGAACCAGACCCAACACTCTCTAATTAGCTAAAATACATACTCTTTGGGTCCAAAATTGAAACAATGACAACAAATGTGTCCTGATGACACCACATGTATCTCCAAAATCCAAAATATGCTCTGATGGACTCAAGAACAAAAACAGAGAGTGGCGGCAGTGGTTTACTGTACGCTCTGCCGGCTGCTCACCTTAATTAAAATCCCAGTTAATGAGATTGAGGTCATTCACCCTCATTCATCCATCTCTTTTGCCTTACATGTCTCTCACATTCAAAGGGTCATGAGGTCTGCATCCAATCCCATCATGCACTATACAGAATCCAGCAAAACACGTTGGACACGTCACCGTCTCAGAAGTAAAATTAGCTGACGTTCATGTGTTAGGAATTTGGACAGAAGTCCACTCGATATGTGGAGAGAATCACCCCGCAGAAAGAGTCAAAGCCGAGGATCAAACTTGGGTATCTCTTTACTTTTCTGGATGCTCTTTTGAAGTGGTTGTGTATTTCTGTAATGCTTGTTGCTCTGTTTGTGTGTATGTGTGTGAGTGTGTTTGCACCCATGGATGGAGGTTAGCCTAGATGCACCTAGTATCTTGAGTAACAATCAATGCCAAGTAGAGGAGAAGTGCACAAAAGAATTAGACAGCCAAAGGAAATGAACCAAATTCAATTTCAGCCCGGGCCGCTCAAGCTGTCTGCCACATAAAGCCAAGACTTATTATGAGATGGGCACCAATGTCATTATTATTCAGACCTGATGAGGCGCCCTCTATTTAATGGAACCTTTCAATTTAGTTCACCTAACAACAATCCTTGCATTATGAAGCTGGTTTGCTTCAGTATTTTGATCTCCCGCTATTTGAAACGAGTGGCAGTTGCATAAATTGACAATTCAGTGATCTTGTGGGGTGTGTGCAGATGGTGGTTATTGATTTATTTAGATAAGAAATATTGCTTATTTCAAAGCCCCCTATGTGTTACTTGTATGCTAAGGAGCCTGAACAAGTAAAGTGATGAGTCACTTGGCTGCCATAGATTCAGGAAATTGGTTTGTCGTAGTGCAACAAAAGGCTTGTCTGTGGCATATAATTGCTTTAGACCTGCAACTTTCACTACACACTGACGCACACACAACACACTGACGGCAGAGGAAGCGTGTGGCTGAGGCGCAAGGCCTATACATAGACGTTTGGTGACTTCAAAGGTAGTGTACTTCAGAGCTTTTTTGATAAAGTGATGAGAGTGTGTGAGAGGTTTTTGAAGAATCTTTTCGCAGCGGTCCGATAAGATTTCAAATACCTCGTCAACAAAGCCTCGCACAAACCGTTCCCATCATAAAACCAGTGATTTTAATCAGGTAGCATCCAATTAGGAACTTGCACTGACTCAACACATCTGGAGAACAGTCGCCAGCAGTTAGCAGCAGTGTGCGTTGGGGAGGGTTGGATTTCGTAGATTGCTTTTTGTCATGCATCATTTTCTCTCTACATATATGCTGACATAAAAGAAAACAGCAACGAGCTTGCAGAATTATGGTCCATCCTCTGTGGTGCGGCCATTAAATCTTTCCCCGGTCATGAAATACTGTTTGACATTATCCAAGGAGGGCTGAACCTGGGGCAAATGGACGTGTTGTATGAAGCTTCATTAAGTTCGAAGGAAGTCCAACAGTTTAGTTCGTCAGTAACACCACGACTTGACACCTTCTCCTATACTTACGTTTCCTCTCTGGCAGCAGACTTAATTCACATGCATCATTTTTTCTGTCTGTTCTGCTTCACAGCATTTCAATAAAGTCTCTGAAGGAATTCTGCTCCCAGCTCTTGTTCTATGAACTCCACTATCCCTTGGGGTAATGTTACGTTTTTATTGGTTCAGGAGCATCTACCATTGCAGATCCAGGTTCAGGAGCTGCTGACACAATGGCTGAAGAAGAACACAAGGAAAAATCACACAAAAATGGGAGGAGGAGTTTAAGATCATTTAAATCTAATTTGATTTCGAAGCTGGATGAACCTAGACTTTAACCTCGTTATAAAGAAACTGTGCTGGACATAATTGAATTACCTTCACTGAGGGAGGAGAAAAAATTTGCAAGATGTTTATATTGACTGTATATGCAAAACTCTCACTGGCTATATACCTTTAGTTTGTTTGCTCCACAGTATATACTCTTGCAATACAACATCTGCAGGTAACAGCTAAGGCATGATTAACATTATTTATAGTCATATTTAGCACTTGGTTAAGACCACTTCAAACAAATGTGTCCACTTTGTGTGGACTGAGCAAACCTTTGCATTAATGAGAAGTGAACAGAACTGTGAGGATTTAATTAAGTGTCCAAGCCTTTGGCTATTCAGTCAAACCCCCTTATTCACTTATTCACTCTGGATCCTTAATGCATGATGTCATGCCAAGAAACCCCCGAAAAGAAATGCTTCTAGAGGAACTTCCTGGAGGGACAAGACACTTAAACTGAGCTCCATGCCTGTCTGCAGACCAGTCATGACAAGGCCCCCTCCCTCCCGCCACCCCATCCACTGTGCTGCAACAATGAGACAAGCAAATTGGAAGTCACAGCACCAAGTTCAACATTTGACAGGCACAAGAGGTCAGGACTCAGCTGAAGGCACTTGTTTACAGTAAGAGTGGAAACCAGTTCAGGCCGTGTTACACTCCGTACTGGTAAATAGCTTCTAGTTCTGTTTTTTCTTTAAGTCAAGTAAATGCATTATGGATTTATTTGTGGAGCTATTTATTCGCCTTTTTAACCTTACATTATTCTTAAATTATCATATGAGGTATCGCAGCAGTGAGCAGAGATGCAGTTGGTAATTTACTGTTTTTCAGTAAATGCAGTCTGGGTTATTACATAAAATATAACTTTCTTTTTCAGACTTTTCCATGCATTTAGTTACGTTTGTTGCACTTTGAATGCAGCTGGCATTATGTTTTGGGCTGCTTGTAACCCATTAAATGTTTTTTGAAAAAACAACAGCAACAAAACCTTCAAATAAAACACTTTGGAGAGCCATGAAATTAGTTGAAACACTGGACCAGAACAAACTTTATTGCAGGCTGAACTCAAGTTTAGTTGATTGACGAGCCCTGTAGTACTACAGGCAGGAAGTTGCAGTAATCGCATGTTCATTTTCTTCCTTAATATTGCCTGGTAATACAAAATATTTTTCTTCATTAAATATTTTCTTTATCTGAGAACAGCAGCCAGAGCAGCTGCTTTTAAACAAAGCTGCAGTCAGTAATTCCTATTAATATTCATTGCAATTAAATCCTCAAAACCCTCATGCCATCAAAATTAGAAGATGATTTAAATGAAAATAGAAATTACCACCGGGCTTCCTGTAATATATACTGTACTGTGGTATAATTGTTTAGATTACAGCATGCACTGCGTAGCACTGCAACAGTGAATCAATTAGTAAATCAACACAAATTACGTGAGGTAATTTTGTTATGATCAATTGATCATAAAGAGAGAAATCTTCAGCTGATTACACCTTTTCACTCAGGATGCTTTCCTCTTTCACATCACTGGAAAATTCAATACCTGTGACATCACCTTGATAATAATTAACTGAGTAATTGATTTCTGGTATTCTGCACAGTTGCAGGTGAGTCATTTGGCACAAACAGTACATCTCAAAAATCAGGAGAAATAAGATAGCTGAGTAATAGTTTCAACAACTTGAAAATGTGTTCAATTTAAGCTCGATGATGCCTTATGAAAATATATAAATAGAAAAAAATGGAAAAAAAAAAATACATTGAGCAAAGAACATCAATGGATGTCAGCCAAAGTACCCAGTCTGGAGGCAGACTCGTTTTTCATTAAGATTAACTGTGTAGCGGGGGCGGCCTATCTTTCTATGCCTCCAGCTGACACTTGTCCCCCTCCTACAGCAGTGGTGCGTGTGTTTTTGTGACTGTGTGCACGTGCGCATCCATGTGTGTGCGTGCATGTGTGTGCGTGTGTTCCAATGCTATCAAACAATGAGAGTGTTATCAGACATTGCCAAAGGCATACGAACGAATCAGAGGGGAATACAGACCCAAAATCAGCATGTTCCCAAGGGAACAAAGAGTTCCTACAGTGAGCCAAAATATAAGGAAGGAATCGTGTTCTCTTGACCTGTTTTCACAAATGAAATGCCACCGCTTCTGATCCAGTAAGTCTTGGTGTTTTTGTGCAGAGAATCATTATCATGTAAAAGTTCTTATTACTTAATCTTTTTTTTTTTTTCTTTAAAGAAAACACGTCCCTGAACAGTTGCACAGCTGCTGCACTGCATTTGCTGCCACTTGAAATAAGCTCCTTGTTCCATCTACTGTGCAGTGAAAGGATTGCTGCAAATTTCAGGCAGTATCTGCTTCTTCTGTAAAAAAAAAAAGTTTCCCCATGTGTATGGGAACTTAAAACTGAATTGAGCAATCTTTGACCACTGTTAAAACTCCCAACCAAAGTCACAGAGGCGCAGCTCTGATAAACTATTGTGTCAAGTTGTTCCGGCTGCCACCTGCCTCAGACACCGAGCAATATGAGTCGCCCACTGGAGTCTGACTTTTCTTTGTTTTAAATCATTACAACTTTACTTTGGTTCTCTGTCATTCCATGCTGAGCAGACAGACTACACTTGGGCTGTCTGGGCTTGTTTGTGCAGGAAAGGATTTTACATTTGGAGAGTTAGTGAGGGCGGAGAGACTTAGCACTACAGTCTATCAGGGATCTCACACCAAAGGACATCATTTCCAGTAGAGAGAGCAGCTGTGCTGTCTCTGGCAGCCATGGCAGCTAGCACTATGATACTGTGTATTTACGGCAGGTTGTGTGGCCAGACTTTCACGAAATTGATCTTTGACCTCAAGCACACTCACCTCCACAATATGCCTCAAATAGAATTCTACAATCGACAAGAGGGGAAAGTTATGACCGTAATTGTCCTTTTGTGCACCTCTCAGTTCCCAGAGATATGTCACTGTGACTTGAGTAAAAAGTCTCAAGCTTAGCAGAAAATATGAGACAGCCAGAGTTAGAAAATAAAGATGTGCATATATACATTTTGATTGTAATAAATGATTCACTCTTTTTCAAAACAAACAACAAATGTTTTGCCCGTGTAGCCAGCGAATATCTGGACAATGGTTAATGGATGTGCACACCAAAACATCCTCTCCTGCGCGCCGGCCATTGTTTACAGTCCGATTAGCGACTTTAGAATTGAAAATTTAAGAGAATTGCTCATCTCTGTGAGCAGATATCTGCATATGTATGGACTGCTGACCTGCATGCAACCAAAGCTCAGACGTGATTGGTCAATGCTATTCGGACTGCAGGTGGACAGCAAGCGGAAACTAGAAAATGTCTGAATCCAAAATCTTGTCTGTTGCCTACAGATTCAGTTTTCATACGCTGTGTAGAGCTGCATCTCAGTTAGTTCAACAGGATGAGTGACCATTGAGAATACTTTGAGTAAAAATGTCAAAGTTTTATTGCTTGATACAGCTTTGACTCATGGATCCAGTATGCTTTGTCAGTGGCAGTAACCGTGTCTTCTCTCTATGCCTTTAGATTTAAAGCAGGAAATAAGCGTTTCTCAAACTCCGCCTACCATAAATTGAATATGGATAAAATGTCAGCAACCCAAGCTGTGCTTCCTTTATCCCAACAGCAACTGATGCCTTTATAAGCCTGTAAATGTTCATCAACTGTTACTTGTTACAACTTTAGATCAGGAGCAGCAATCAGTTTAAATAACAGACTTCAATCGATGAATTCATGCACAACCCAATTACAACGCAGTGCATTTTGCTTTTCGTGAAGTTAAGGAATCAAATGGCTTTAGACACTATACCAATGAATTAATTTGTTATGTTGTCCTTATTTTGGAACTTAAGCATAAGGCATACTGCACATTCATGTACACACAGTATATTGTACATTTCCAGAAGAGCAGCTGATTGAATTCATGGAATACATTTTAAAAACCTGGAGGATCATTTTCGCTAAAAGACGCAACAGTTTGGTTTTAACATTTCCTCTGAGGATGAAAAGAGAAGCAAGAGGCATGAACCCAATACTCATCATTATCTCCTTGCACTTAAACACGTGTCAGATGTCTTTTTCCAGTAAACTGATCATGTGAAATCATCTACACATGAAGAAAATCTAAATGGGATTACTGTGGATGAATGTCAGTCACATGTTAAATATAGCTCTTGTGTGCTATAGGCACATGTAATTATAACATGGCTAAGCCACTATGGAGCATTGTTTATCAGCTGAGCTAGAAGCACAGTGTGTCTATGTCAAATGAGCAGTTGTCCTGATTGTCCTGAGCTTTCCTATAGTGTGAATGCATTTGCCGGGGGGTGAAAGTCATGGCTGATGTTTCTCGTGGCGTGATGCAGGCAAAAGATGCAATCATAGCAGTATGGAAAAAAACAGGAGCACCTGCAGTTAAAGGAAGGCACATAGAGTAAATGGATATGGTACAAATGTTGCACACACCACGGTCACAAAGAAATGAAGACCATTCATTTATATTTTCACGTGTCAAAATCTAAAGTTAAAGAGGGTTTGACTATTAAATGGAACCATCCATAAGGTCCTTATGCGATGGAAATGTTGTTCACTACTCGAGCAAACAGAATGATCTGAGATGGAACTTTGGCGTCAGGAAATATTTCTACAAATCTTATGTGATGCAAGCAAGATAAGATAAGATAAGATAAGATAAGATAAGATAAGATAAGATAAGATAAGATAAGATAAGATAAGATAAGACTTTATTGATCCCACACTGGGGAAATTCAGTCTTTACATCCAGCAAGTATTACAAAAACAGTGGAACATAAAGGTCAAGATAAAAAAGTGTACAGGATAAAGAATAGATTTGTGCAGATTCTAACAAATATTAAATGTCATAAAAATCCTACTGCCATCGAAAGTACTATTGCCAATATTCTCATGAGAAAAGCTACTCATGTCCTTGGGAAATACTATTACACTTGAGAAAAATATATCTATGTACTGTATATGTACAATATATACACGTTAAGAAAATAAGATTCAAAGTCAATAACATACAGCTGACAAACAGTAAATACAATTTGACACCATGTTCAACAACAATACCAGCTACCTGTCCATGTCATTGCCCCCAAATCAGTGTGAAGACTTTCACAGACAAATGAGAGGCCATGTGCACTGTTAGCTGCAGCATGAAGTGACGGGTTGAATAGCAAATGTGAGATGATCGCTTTATGTGATCCAAAGTATCAGTAGGTTCAGAGGGGAGGTGTACCTCTTGTGGTGTTCAGAGGACAAAGCACTGAAGGACGAACCTCACTGATGTAAATAAGATTTGATTCTCAGCGTTAACTCCTTGAGATGCATCTGCCTTTTCAGTGTCTCTTTCTTCAGCTGCATCCAGTCATCGCAGTATATTCTCCAAATAGGTTCAAAGAAGTGTCCATTGTTGTAATTAGATGTTAGCTTGTTAATGTGTTGCAATAAATTGGAAAAAGAGGCTTTGACTGTGCCCCTGTTGCTATGGCTACTCATTTTAGATACAGGCTGATATTATGAAGCCAAAGCATTAATTGAGAGCAGTGAACAGACTCCATTATCAGGAATTAATGGACACCCTGCAGCCAATCGCAATCGAGTATTCACTCACACAGATATTGAAACAAGTTGGCAGTGAAAATCTGTGGATCATTTATGTTTAATACGAGCGGTCTATCGTATACTTTCATCAGAATCTATATGTTTGCAGAAAACATACCCAAACAGTCATTATAGACTTCAAAATTTTATATAGACGTCTCCCTGAAGCTGGCACAAAACCAAAAATCCATCACAAGAGTTATCAGAGAAAACTGCTTTATCTGGCCGCAGACATTTTGAACTGAGCAAACTAAATACTGAAGTGATAAGACAGAACTGACTCAAAGTTTTCTATTGGCTTCTCTAAGACTTAGCAAGCAGGATTTGGAACAGGAAAGTAAACACAATGAGCTTAACAGGTGAGGCAAATGACGAGTTAATCAGTCAAGGTAAACAATTGGCCATCGGCTCCCACTAGTGGGACTCTAGGCCGGCAGCGTAAATGTCACCGAACACCCAAGACAGCTCCAGTATTGTGTTTCCCTAAAATGTATTGTGCTAATGGACAGATGAATATGAAGGTAATTTATGGTTTATTGCACACAGGTTGCATGTCAACAAGTCTTTTCACCAGTTTACAGAGGGTTTGTTTTTCCACTCTTTATTTTTTCAGGATTTCCCTAAGGGGAGTTGAATGGATGGAGCATAAAAAAAAAAAAAAAAATTGCAGAATTTCAGCACATTGTTAAAAAGGAGTGTTTTCCTCACAACCCTTCATCCAAAGTCATTATAGGTCTGAGAGCTGTTTGCGCACTGCCTGTCGAAGCAAGAGGAAGCTACAGGCTGAGCACAAGCCCCAACTTTAACACTCTCAAACTACACAAAGGGCACTTCTGTTGTGAGGATATCCCAATTATTTTAAAAGAACCTGTCTGACAAAAAATAATCCCCCAAGAATTACATTTCCTCAAACTTCACTAAACTTTCTAAAGTAATTTTTTCGAAAGGAATATTAGAAAGATGATTGTAGTGCCTGGAAAGTAAATATTTAGCATCTGATTTTATGGCAATTTTGCACAACATGTGACCTGAAACACTCCATAGACTTTACCTACATGTGAATGTCAAAGAAAAGCATATAGACATGCACACACTCTTAAAAATCAGGCACATTTCTTTCTGCTCTTTTCAAAATGGGCTCATTTTCTTTGAAGTGACTTCAGGAAATATCCCACAGATGGCTGCTCATGCAGTTGTTGAGAGAAGCTTGCACCTTTTGGTGTTGATTGTCACACTTTTTTGTTGTGACCATATGCTGAACATTAGCGTACAACCTGACAGATCTTTTCTTTTTTTGTTTTGACCAGCTTCACCAGGCGTCTCTTACATTTCCGCACGGCTGCATTTAGATGTTTTAAAGCAGATACTTTGTTTTGCTTTATGCTATTTCTGTCTGAACACTGTAGGTGTCACTGTCATCTATTCTCAACAAGGAACTCCATAGCTGGGCAGAATTAAACTCAATATGCCACATATCTTCCTTTGAATGTCCAGTAAAAGCACTCTAGCTTAATAAATACTAATGTTTTCCTGTAGATAATTAAGAAAAATGTTTACGACCAGTTGCTTTTATGCACTCAGTTTTGCTGCTACAGTCTGCCAATGCATGACTGTATATACACTGTTAAAAGTGATGGGTGCACGGAGTCCCAGCAAAAGCACTGTGTGCGCTCGTTTCCCATCAGCTTTTATTGTTTTCAAGTCATCACAAATCATTGTACCAACAGGGTTTAACAGAGAGGACAGTTACTGCTGTGTTGATTCAGGGAAGTTTTCAAGATGTCTGGCTCTGCTTTCAGCTATTTAAAACCTCGTATTTGTTCATTTAAATCTCCCTTTAATTACAAGCGTGGATTGCTGGAAAGAATGTACAGTGTTCTGAAAGATGACAAAGAAGCCTTGGTTTTACTTCTTGAAAAACAGCATTTAACAAGCTACAGGACCACTTCCTGGAGCAAAGAATAAATGTCTCTATTTGCAACATTTTAGAGGCTTAGTGGATGCTGAAACTTGTGCCAGGAAAACACAAAGACTGCTCTTTGAAAAGGAAGCAGAAGTTTGGAGGCACAGCAAGACGAGCAGACACCCTATTTGCCACCTCATTGCTGTGAAAGACATGTACAGTATTTAGTTAAGTGTTAACAGCAGATTTTCAGCCTGTAAAAATCTTAACTGGAGTAAAAAAAAAAAAAATCTTAAATTTTTTTTTTTTAAACAATGCTCACAGCAGCATGTTAGCGGTAAAATTGTCAGTTGTAAAAGCTGTCAATGGTAACAGTATTCAAGCTCAGCAGGCGACTGGTTTCCTTTGCCTGGAGAAGTAAACAAGGGAAAAGAACGAGAAATATACAGACAGAGTGCAGCACAGACAAACACATATGTTATACAATATATGTTAAATGTTATTTTGTGCACAACTGAATGGCCTCACAATGTCAGCACTGAGTTTATCAGACTTGTGTTTTGATCATGGACCTTCATCAGCTAACATTCTCAATATGAAACATAAACTTTGTTAGACGACTGACGCCTGAGACTTTTACCACATCATTAATTGGTAAAACATCCATAGAATGTCATGAACAATGTGTGTCCAGATCTGTAGAAAACAAATCAAAGTAGACAAACAGAGAGCCGTTGTTATAGCAAAATTAGCACAAAGACAACATGCATGCACACTCCATTTAGAAGTGTGTTGGGGAAGGAATGGATGTAGACACTAATCTAAGCTTGCGATGATGCTGTTTCTGCAGAGACTAAATTTAATGGATGTTAGCAGTAGCTACTTTCAAATCATCATCATTTCAACTGGAGTTTTGAGCACCAGTAGTGCTGCGGAGCAACACTTTTCCAAGTGGATCCCTGTTTTGTTTGTTTCCAGCATGTTATGTCCAGTCAATGGTTTCACTAACCAACTGAACTAGACTTCGCAGTAATGTACCAAGAGCTGCCACTTGATGGAAACAAAATTTAGTTGTTTCCAAGAAAACACCACAGAGCACCTTCAATTTTACCTTAAAGCAACAGCTTCAGCATCATTTTGATGCTACGCTGACTTGGAATAGGGAGAATGCTGTCCCTTTCATTCCTACTTCACGGCACTACGTCACACACCACCAACTACGTCTCTGATTTGGGTGAAACTGTATCGTATTTTATGGAGAAAGAGATCGACCGAGCAAAAGTCAAGACACTAGAGTAATTTTCAGACTGGCTTACAGTCATAGGTGAGAGCTTTTTGAAATGAGAGGCTGCAAGAAGACAGATGCCAAGCTGGCTTTCTCGCTGTTGGACTAATAAGTAATATTAGCTGGCTTGCTATGTTACGTCTTCTAGTTTTTGATCATTGGTAATATAATCACAACAAATGCCCGCGTACAGCTGTTCATATTTACGACAGTGGATTGCAATAAGAAACTGTAGAAGTGCAGTGATGCTGCTTTCATCACAAAAGATTTTAAAAGAATTCCTGTATGATGTTTTACAGTATATCACACCTGCTCTATGAGACTTGAGACTTCATAACTTAAACTTCTCTGACATACCTTTCTGTTGACAGGGAGAGTGTGGGGAATCGTTTCTAGACGTGTAATGTAGTGGAAAATAGGAATCAGGACTTGGAACATCCTGATACGCTGCGGTTCAGAATAAGAGGGACTCGATGAAAGGTTAATGGCTGCCATTTCTGCACAGTGTTTGTTCATTATTCAAATGCCAAACAGGTAAACTTTAATCAACGCTCAGCGCCGCACAGACGGGTGACGCACCACTTTCTGCATATGTTCATTAGATCCCTCATGTATTATTAAAGTAATCAGACCGCCATGTCCTTGCATTCATGTCGCAAGTGGCTGCTTTGATCCACAAACAAGAAAGAGGAGTGAAGTTTGTGCTTCTGCTTCCGAGGGCAACAAGATGCCTCTCCACTGAGATGATGGTACAAGTAGAGGAGGCGGAGGGCAATCCAGTTTGAGTTGAAATGTTCACCAGTTTGATTGGCATGATGAGATGGATGTTTTTAGAGTCCCAGCTCTTTTCTGTGCTGTGCACTGAATTGTTTCTTTTGGTATGCATCAAGGGGGAGAGAACCTTGCAGATATACAGAGTTACACTTTTATACTGTAGCAGCTGTTGAACCAGTTCTGAATAATGCATTAACTCAGCTTATTAACAAATGTTGTACACATATTTCTGGATATCGGTTGAAGTCTTTTACTGATATAAAGGAAAGTGGCTGAGGAAAGGATCTCCCATCGCACACAGGTACAGGTACAAACTCTGTCAGTCAAGGTTTTTGGGATCTGAATCTCAATCAACAAATTATTCTTTATTCATCTTTTATATATCATTACTTATAAGTTACATTAAAGCTGCACTAGCTGACATTCATGTATATATATGTATTTATGTTATATATTCTTCTTCCACTAGGCAGTGAGTCATGGATCCCAACAATATCTGTGGGCACAGTGGACAGTCCGTGGCATGGGTGGGCCGGGTCAGAAAAATTAACATTCTGATCAATAGTGTATGGGTTGCAGCTGAAAATAATACATTACCTGCAATGATCCCCCCACAACAGAAACATGTTGGTCTCCCCATTACGAAGAGATGCTTAGCGTAACTTTAATGTTTAACTCTCTTGACATGTCGAAAAGATAGGTGAGGATTTAGTGTTAACTAATGTTCTTTGTCACACACAAAGTCCAGTTTCATATAGTGAAATTGTTTGGAATAAAGCAGCTTCTCATGATAATTCCTGAGCCTTTTTTTAGAAGCTAAAAGTTTAAGTCTGTTTCCTCTGCAAAGTTTCCTCTGCAAAGTTTCCTCTGTCCTTTCAAGTTCATAACTACTGTTTTTAGTTTTGCTGCCTCAGTGTCCCACGATAGTTGCTGCAGTGACATTACTGTGTGCACGGAAATGTTAAAAATGAAAACCGCCTCTGTAATCACTATAGTAAATCATTAAAGAAAACACGCAGGCATCAAAACAACACATAATAAAGAAATCACCTGGAAAGCCTGCGCTGCTCGACATAATTTAAAAGGCAATAAAGCCTACAGGGACAGGTAGAGAGAAGTGGAATGTCCCTGTGCGGGTCTCTAAATCGGAGAAAATAATTCATTCGGGTGGGTGACGGGTGGATGATTTATACGTACATTCAGATTGGGATGACGTCAGAGCTGTGTCTGGGGGCAAACTGAAGCAGTTGTTGATCACTTGTGGCCCCTGCCGGCTGGTTACGTGGAGTCAGCAGTCAATAAAATATGTTTCTCGAAAATTTTGAATCACAGCAATTACGGTTGATCTTTAAGAATACAGTCATAAATGTGCTATTGTTCTGCTATTTTTAATTTCAAAATTCAATTCTGTGAGCCTGTAATGTTCATGATGTTCCTCTTTATAATTGCCCTTTGTTAAAAAAAAGATGTAAAATTGCAAAAATGTAGTGCAATATTCAAAAAAAAAACCAAAGACCACAAAGTGTTTTAAAAGCCAGCCAAAAGCACAGTTACCATAGAGATGTCTGCAGTGATACAGTCAATAATGCACCTCAAGAAGTAATTTATAAGAACACCACATTTTTTATTTTTTATATCTTTTATATATATTTTTTATATCTTTTTTGCTATGCTAATGTTGCATTATGCAATATTACCAACATTAATTATAGACCCTATTATTATCTATAGATGTAGAGGACATCAAGGTACAAAGCCAGCAACTGACCGCATTACAGAAATGCATCTTATATATACTTCTTTTTGTTATGCTGCTCAATTTGCATCAACATTTCCCAGAGCTGCTGTTTTTGTGTGAAGAGGTATTACTGCCTTTCTTTGATGTGTTTATGTCCTAAAAATGCAACTGCATGTGAGATCTTATTTATGTGAGATCACCATATGATTTTCTACACTCAGGCATTAAAATTCGGTGCCATGATTGCTTTGTTAATCAACAAATCACTGAGTTCAGAGTTTAACATTCCCATTTTAACTGCATTTGAGGGATTATTTGTCCCACAGCAAATTGAGAAAACTCTGTGACCTTTTGAAACCTCACAGAATCCATTAAGCAGACTCAAAAGTGCATGATGGTCAGGCTAAAAAAGGTTGGCATCTTAGTGTTTGAAGAGCTGACAGTGTCTCCAATTCGCTGCAACAAAATGCGACGTATTTTCACTGAAAGTGCGAGTACGTGCCAGAAACAGGTCTGTAATGCCCTGCATATTCAGAGAAAATTATAAATTAGCACTCCTGCTTCTCTCTGTCAATACTTTGACTGTAATGGCCCGGGAGATGGAAGCATGAAACTATCCGCTGCTTTGTGATCACAAACAAGTGTGAAGGGCAAAGCAGGTGATAAGTGCAGCGTGGTTAGGCCAACATGACGTCTGGAAAAAGACGCACTTGAGGGGCGCTTGTTTCGTTCTCCATCACTACCTGCAAGAACCCACCGTCTGGTGGTGGGGGCAGTAATAGGATGAAGGAATATTTGTCCCACCCAGTGAAATCTCTACGGACTCCTCTTTAGATGCACCAAAATTTAATCAACGAATTGAATGAGGTGTTATTGCATTCAGGCAATCGCACATTTCACCAAACATGGTTTACACACCAGGGAGTTAATAAAGCAGGAGGCATTAGCATTAAAATGACAGTTAAAGGCAAACTCGGGCTGAATATAAATCTTGACCAGGAATGTATCTACTGACGGAATCCATCTTTTGTAATTAAGAAAAAAAGTCTGGGAAATGTGCGAGGAGGAAAGAGAGCTGGAAGTAAAAGACCTGCTCAGAAAGATGAATGCTATTATGGAGCGAGAGTGAGACGGCTGGTCTGGAATAATAACTTCCTCTGCCACATTATGTTAGTGCACTTCTGATAAGATCATTGGAAAATGGCAGCTGTTGGAAATAATGCAATTCATTTCGTGTTGCTGCGGGACACTACAGGGCCCTAAATGAAGCATGTCTTCTATTAGACCCCTAAAGAAACAAACTAATAGCCCTGCAAAGACTTGCCATTTATAATATGACTATAATTCGTATGATTCATTAAGCAGGAACAGAAAACGATAGTATACTCTGATTAGAAAAGTCCTCAGGGGAAATTCTTATGTTAATTTATTCTGAAATCTCTCATTGACTAAGGAACTTGTCGTGATATTGTGTAGATTAACTCCCCAGGTCACATTGTATTGTAGTCTCATGTTGTCTCTGCATTGTGTACTGTATAATAGATTAATGTTGTTTACATATGTTTAATAAGTCGGCCCATTTTTGCCATCACAAAATTAATCCTTCTTCTACCCAAAACCTGTCCTGAGCTCTGATAACGGACCAAATAGACTTTTTAGGCATTTTTTCAAGGAGGTAGATGGACACTTGTATACAAACAATACAGTAAGTAGACAGCTGTATGTGTTATTAACCCTAACCCTGACTGAAATCAAACACAAAGAAGCAAAATGTGAGGTAATTAAATAAGTATACATGTGAGAAAGAAGAAAAAAGAAGAATCAGAGGGACAATCCCCTTTATTGGTCAAACATTACATGCACATGCACACACACGTCATGCACTGGTGAAATTTTTCCTCCACCTTTAACCCATCCTGGTAAGTCCTTCCTCCGCGGCAGACCAGGAGCGGTGGGCTGCCATCCGACCGGCGCCCGGGGACCCAGTTTTCTTCATCGTCACCAATGGTCAGGTGGTGATCTTCATGCATGTTTTTTAGAGGGGGGTTTTCAAAACAAGTACATCCTGGTAAGTAGGGTTCAGTTGAAAGTCTCTGCAGTTACGAATTTAAAGCAACATCGCAGTAAAGATGAAGTAGAGGATGTAGTTGTGGATTTAATGTGGGCTTTAAACTGTTTGTAACGTTGGTCCAAATTACTCATTAGTCTTGCGAAACTGCAGGTGCAAGCCATATTCAGAGGTGCTGAATAGTTCAGAGCTCCATATTATATTATCTATAACATTTGTGCAAAGCTCATGCAATGCTCCGTCACATTTTGGCCCTCCCTTCAGCCCTTTTCCAACTTGCTCACACGCATTCGTTGCCATTCTCGTCCCTACCACCAGATGCCCTCTGACTTTTTCTGCTGTCGCACTCCCATATCCAGCCACTCCCTCCTGCCATACAATAACCCCTTTCCCTCCTGTCCCAGTCTCCTTACCATCCCTGCCCACCTGTCCAGCTGTTTCCACTCCCAGCCTGCCTACAGGTCTGCCTCTCCGTCTACCTGTACCTGCGTGCATCATCATTAGATCGCTGAAGTCCTCCTGCTGCTGCCTCTTTCTGTGCTTGGGTCCTGCCCCTGTTATTACAGCACAACAGACTGCGATGACCAGTGTTTCAGGTCACTTTCAGGGCACTCAGTAGCCACAAATAACATCTGTATTGTGCCCATAATTACATTTACATCATTAAAGGCAGCTTTTCTTCTGTAGCTGCTCTGTCTTCTGATTTCAACTCGGCATTGTGTGGCATTTATTTTGATTCCCTCTGCAACTGCTATATCAAAACCCTTTCTGCTTTCTTCAGTTTCTTTTAGATGGCCTCCTCTGCCCAAGCATTTAAAATCACTTCTGTTTTCCTGTCCTTCCACAAAGCACCTCTGCTGTTGGCCATTTTTCAGAAGTGGAAAATGACTTACCTCTGGTGTTTGAATGTCATATGTGCTGTGCTGCTGCCAGCTGCCAGCTGACCAGTGGGGTGCTGATGGACACTGCAGAAATGAGCCAAAATCAGCACTCAGCTGTTGTGAATGCCTGATAATGCCATTGGTTTTGATTGCCATAACCAAACTGTGTGTGTGAACATAATAGGATTTGTGTTTCCGCGAGGAGTGAAAACCATATTTAGCTGGAATGCAAACATTGCCTTAAACACTTGGAAAGAAACAGAAGGGAGCTGACAAGACACAGATTTTCAAAATGAAATATAACCATATCAGCAAGTTTAATCATTGACAAGCCATTTTTTTTTATTTTTACCTTTTTACCTGAACTGACGAATGTATTTTTCATGTTATGTTTGATCTCCTCGCCATCAGGCATAGAGTCATGGTGGATAGATCAGCCTTTGAAGCTGCTGCCGGGGTCACGAAGATCTTGAAATGTTGTTCAGCACTACTTGCTATTCTCAGCATCCTGTGTAGCTAATATTGTACATGTTTGTTTGTATGATGATTATTAACACAGCCAATTACTGTAACATCCTCAAGCTCAAAATTTGCTCAAAATTTGGTAACATTTTCCTCATTTATTTACATCCAGAGATGTTCCTTTATCTCGGTGTAGAAGAAATTTCAACTCCAACACCTGCTTGGATTACTTTTTAAATACCATGCACTTGTTATTTGGATGTAGTTCTTTCACTTAAACTTGAACAGCAACACGGTCTCTGCAGGTCCTCTTTTTTTCCCTTCACACTGAAATTTAGCCCTGGCTATCAAAACATGTGAAGTACCAAAAGCTGAAACTGCTGTCTGATCAGATTTGTAATCTTATTTAATTATTCTTTACAAAGACCAGACCACTATCTTAATCAGGTAGAGTTCTCTGTGGTTGCTTGTGTTTAGATTTGTGAACTTATTTTGTTGAATGAAGCATTTCATGCGACTGTGTTGCAAAAATAAAAGCTTTTGGTTAAGGTAACTCAGAAATTGGCCTGATAATCTGATAGATTGACATGCACCAGTGCTGCAGCCTGCACAATGGGAGGGATGACCATCCCACCATGCTGTATAAGGTACAGAGATGAGTCCTGAAGCTAAACTTAGTGACATTCCTGAGGGCTGAATGGTATAAGGGATGTTTTAATGTGGTTGATTTCTGGTTCAAATGCTCATGCATGCACTCTGCTTATTCAGATTCGGTGTGTCCCTTTACATAAAAGAAGAAGAAGAACGTACTTTTTATTATTACATATACATGCACCACACCCATTATATGCACACGCCATGCTCCGCGTTTGACCCATCCTCGGTCTGTCGATCCTCCGAAGCAGACCAGGAGCGGTGGGCGCCTGGGGACCCATCCTTTCTTTCATCACCATTGGTCAGGTGGTGATCTTCTTGCATGTTTTTAGTGGGGGTTATTTAAGGAGGAAACCCCGGGTGAACACGGGGAAACTCCACACAGAAAGGCCCCCTTTTTTCTCGAGCCAGGCATGGTGGAAGACACGCCACCAGCACCCACAGTGGGATTCGAACCGGGGACCTTCTAGCTGTGAGGCGACAGTGTTACCCTAAAAACATCAGGAATATTGAAATGGCAGAATTTAAGACATTTTTTCCATTTTGTTTATGACTAAAACAACCCCGAGCTACATTTTGGTGTATTTTTTTATCACCCTAACACCCCAACAGCTGGCAAGTGCTGATATATTCATATAGACATACAAATTAATCAGTTTATTTTTATATGTTGTTTTATTTATGCTGTTTTGAATGAAGTGATAACATCATCCTATGTTAGTCTCTCTCACATCATATAACAAGAACACGCAGCAGCCGACATTTTAACCCTCACCTATTAAGTGGATAGTCCCATAAACAGAGGGCTGGAGAGGAGACCAGTTGTCAGCAGCCGACAGCAGCAGCAGGGTTTCAAACAACGGCAGGACAAATGATCGGGCCTCCTACATCCCGAGTCATCTGTCTGGAGGATAATTGGTCTCCTCTTTGCCATGTTTCACCTTGCAGCTACACACACTCTCCTTTGAGGATGATGTGTATGTGCAATGGCCCATGTGCATCTCTGCATTTGTGAGTGTGGGCCTGTGTTTTCACATGCATGTGTGAGTGTGAGTCAGCAGGGGTCTAGGTGGGGTAGTGCAGGGTCCACCTGCTTGGTCCAAGTCACAGTCCATTCATCTAACTCCATTAAGCGGCATCCATGTGAGTAGCCTGACTGCGGGGCTCCACGAAAGTAATGCCGCCCCATCAAGGCCGTGCTTTGTTAGCCAAAACATCATTTGTTAATTACCTTGCAAGTCTTGACTAGCAGACTCATACATCATCACTTTCCTGCCATAAACACCATAAGGCATGCAACTGTGAAAGATCAAACCTCGCCTATGTTGCGCAAGGGCAAAAAAATCAAGTATTTGTCCCTTATTCTTTATGCATGCAGGTCAAAGCAGTTAAATTAGCTGAAAACATCAAACAAATACCTACAACATTTAGGACACATGAGGTATCATGTAATCTATAAAAACATGTTGACGTTCCAAGGTTATTGTGAAGGAATAACTTTTCAATGCATACCTATCTAAATGGCTACGAGGGTAACCCTTTCAGTTCAGTCAAAAACCTTTGTTTCTGTCGTGCGTCCATTTATGTCGGGGAGGGAACCTTTTACCTGTAACGGGCCACTTCAGTTTTTATAACATCCTTCAAGGGCCATACTAAATTACTGAGCACGTATATCAAACTAAACTCTAATGCGATGGCTGGAACTGCTTCTCTTTGGCAAGGTGTCTGATTTCAGATGCTGCTACTCACACCTGCTTTTCCAGGTTTCGGTCAGTCAGTCTTGAGGTGAACTGAGTCACTGCAAGATTCACTTTTGAAAAGAACTCCTCAAAGTAGTATAGCTCAGTGATTTTATGCTATAGGTTGTCAGGCACATCAACTCGTTCCACAGGCAAAGATATTCAGGTCCTTTACAAATGCCTAAAAGAGTTTTACATTCTCACCAGAATATTCAGATGTCACAGTAGGCTTTTGCTCCTGCCCAGTAGCAAAATTCAGTGTTACCCCGTCCCAGTTGCACTTGCCACAACATTCCTCATTCCCAGTATGTCCAATACCGACGTCTTTTCACAGCCCTTCGAGACTCATATAGGCACAACGTGTTCTCATCCCAACTACGGTAATGGTGAAGTGATGACTGCTAGATAGACCAATTGGTTCATGTGCAGTTGAACAATTAAGAGTCACTCAGTGGGTGGAAGAGAGGCATTCTGCCAGGCCTGATGGGGTGAATACCAGCTGGCAATGAAGACAGAACTTACAAAAAGTAAGTCAGCACAAAAGAGCCCTTTAAATATTTCTGCGACCGTAGAACACCCATGTCAGAACAGAGTGCAAGAAGTAGAGAACAAATCGAATAACAGCTGAGGAGAGATCAGATAGACTTTCTCTGAGCAATTACAGCGATTGGAGGTGAGGTGTTTTCGTTCTGTGTGTAGAAGGTGATGTTCAGCCTATGAGGGAAGATTGGGAGCGACTGTGCACTTCGGACTGGTCTGAAGTGGGAAGGTCAATCAGGTGGTGAGAGGAGTGAAGACCAGGTGGAGTGATACCACAAAAGGTGGGAGATGGGAGTGCTAAGTAGGCAGTATATTGGTATGTGGAGCTGCAAAAAGGCCCGGAGGTACAGCACTGGTGTGGATCTCTTGTACTTAAGTGCCCAAGTCAGGAGTTTGATAAGAGCAGCCGCCATATGAATTCCTGTTGCTCTAAAAACAAGGTGACCTTGTAAATTCACAAACCACTGAATATAACACTCAATTTTATCATCCAATTTATGAGTTATCTCACCGCTGCCCCTCATTTTCATTTCTTTCACAAGGACTTGCCCTCAGCAAAAAGAAAAAAAAAAAAAAAAATCAAGTTTTTTTTGGATCAGTCACAGATGTGCGGTGATGTTCTGGAGACTTTGTGTGACAGGGTCGTCTGAGAGTCAAGCACTCATACAGTCAGGTCACTTTAACCTCTGGGTGGAGGAGTGACTGCAGCAACATGACAATAACCACACGTCATGTGACGGGCTGCCTGCTGATAAGACAAGTGCAAAAACACAGAGTGACAGCTATCATATTCGCTCTAGCTTCAAGGAGAATTTTGCATTGCCTCTTTGGCTCTCACCTCTGTGTTTGCAGAGCTTTTTATACCACATAAACTTAAATAAATAGCTCTCATTAGAAGGAAGAGAATTTATTTTTAGAAAACTATGACCATGTGTGGTTTTTAAGCACTGCAAACTTTCTGTGGCTTCCTTTTTCAGAGGGATCTCTGCACGCTGTGCAGCTTCACCAGTGGCAGATGTAGCTGTACAACCCATGAAGCATTTCCCAAATGCATGTAGCCTTACTGTAGAAGTAAACCACATTTCCCCTTTAGTTGCCTCCACTAACAGAGAATCAGATCACTTTAGAAGCCTTCCTGTCCCATCTCTCCTTGCGGCAAGAGATGTGGTGTGACAATGACCGGGGCTTTCACAAACAATGGAGTCCTCTTTCCGAAGCCTGGGTAACTCCACCTGACACCTGACACTGAGCATGAGCTCCCACCGGGAGACTGAGAGCTCTGTGGCTGTGAAGTCTGCCTGGGCGCTAGAGTGGCCTTGGGCACCAACAAAAGCCATGGCATGACTTGATCCAATCCCAGGTAGTAGAGTTGTTCCACTGAAATCGTCACCATACCTACTGAGTGTAGGTTAAACATAGCAGATTGTTTACCACAGCCATCATAATGTCTACCCATATATTTTCATTTAAGGTAAGTAGAAATAGCAGTGGAAGTATGCTGAGTGCATTGTCAAAGTCATTCGCTCCCGCTAAGGTGCAGTGATGACTGTGTTATGAGGGGTAACTGTTGAGGAAGCCTAAAGGAGTACAGACCCATAAGCGTCAGTGGTCTGTGATTTCAAAGATAATTTAACTTCAACTGCAGTACGAACATCCGATAAATGTGCATTCTTGGCTCCAGGGGGCTCCAAACTTTGCAGTATCATTAACCACCAAGGCAGAAGTAATTTGATCAAGGCTAATTTTGTTATTAGCCTGATTGTGTCCTCTGCCTGACCCAGGCAAGGCGACAGAGATGAATAAGGGATCCCTCCCTGTGGTTGCACGGTGCATGCAAAAAAACAACAAATAACTTGAGAGCATTTTTCCGCTGTAATATATTTCTCATTAGCTCTGAAATCTCACGAGGTTCTCCATTTCACACTGTGCAACAATGGCATTATTAAATTAAGTGCAGTGAAGACACTCTGATTAATACTTTAAGATAAAACAGTTTAAAATATATAGTTTGAGATATGATTCATACTGGTGATACATGGATGATAAGAAAGAAAAGCTCAGGTACCTTTAAGACTGAATTACATGTAAGGCAAAAAAGTTTTAGTTTTCACTTTAGTGACCTCTTAGTAATTTTCATCTAATTTGTAAAACAAACAGAGTTCTTATGAAATGACAGCAATCACACACTTTGATTGCCCCTCAGTTGCACAGCTGCCTGCGGATCTGAAAAGCTCTAGTACTTCCTCCTGCACAAGTACCTTGATGCTAATCAGCCGTTTTGTAATTGAGACAGACAATTCTGCTCCCATGGTAGCCATGGAAACCGGAGAACATTCTTGATCACGAGAAGCCCACATTTCCTGATCACATCTTGCTCTTTCTTGACTGAACCAATCATCCAAAACACACACAAAGACACGGAAAGCTTCAGCAACAGTGAGGGCCAAAAGAATGGTCCGGTACTCGATGCAAATCTGGGATTCACTGTCATTGTTGGACTGCTGTGGGAACAACAGAAGAACAGAATTTGTTGAGATGAATGATAGGATTTTCTGTCGATCTACTCACTGCAGTTACACATTACAGTAATGTGATTACTGTTTTCAGTAACATTCAGTCAATGTTAAGACATTACAATTTAAAATTCAGTCTTGAAATTTCATTTACTGATCACCATAGTGCTATAGTACTTGAAAGTTGGCTTGTTCACTGTGTTACTGGAAGTTTGATAAAGGTGTCATATCACAGTGAAAGCAACTGGACATAATGGGTTTCAGAGAAGAAGATGCTAGCTTACCAAACATGGATGTAAACTCTGCAGGGTTCAGGAAGGACATGCAGTGCAACATGTTTGATATGCACAATGATTTTTAGTGAGTGACACTGAAGGTAAACACAGGGTCCCTTTCAAGCTAGCTGTAACTTATTACTTTTGTTCATGAGGAATTGTAATGTGATTATTCGTCCAGCGAGTAATAGATCACGCACTCTTTATTTGAATAGTTTCATTACTTCACTCCATGCGTTGTGGAATGCTTATGGCTTGCAATGACTTGGAAGCTTCTCTGAAATGCACACAAATCGAACTGGAGAGTGGACTTTTGTTGCAGAGTGATGGTGACAGCACGCTGGCCTCAGGGACAGTTGGAAGGGCAGCGTGCTCTCCCGAGTTCTACCCCACTGCTTCTGCTGCAGCCCCACGTAAGAACGCATGAAATGCTCGCAAAGCCTGAAAACCTCGAGCCATGCATTTCCTTTGCCACCTAACTTAATATGACATGTATCCCTACAGCAATGCAGATTTAATGCTGCATAATCTGGCCTCGCTGACTGTAGCTACGTGGGATCCTGTTTGGAATTTGGTACATTCACCTCCTGAAAGACTGCTTGTCTTTTAGCAACACCACAATCCTGAAATTGAATTCTGGATTCTTTTGTAGCTTGTCAATGACAGCCCAGCTGAATGAAAAATCAGAGTCAAAACTGCAGGAGAGGCACTTTTTATTTATCGACAGTGAGGTGTAACAGCTCCTTTTCTGTGTGGCAAGCAAAACGGGACTGACGGTTTTAAATGCTCAATGGAATAGGATGTCAATCTTCTGCTAGTTTTAGTGCAAATTTTTGTTTATTGGGAAACCCAATGCTCTGTTTGTTTTTAGAGGGCTGGTTTACATCTGTCACGTTTCCTCTGCTAGTAAAAATGACAAGCTGTATGTCACATTAAGGGCTATTGGTCATCACACCCCCATTAAAGTCACTGTGGCTCTCCCTGCAGCATGCACTGTCCTGATCTTATCTCCGTAGTCTGTTGTTATACACTGGCAACTCATAGAGCCTGTTAAACTATACCACATGGTGAATGTGCAGTGTATTGCTGTGCATCAGGGTGGAAACATCTGTTGAGGAGCTAAAGACTTATGTCATAAGGTAATCAAAAGCATGATAATCACTGCACTAAAATCAGATCCCCAGGAAAAAATACATTATCACAATATCATATGGCAGCCTGTACTCCTATTTCAGTCACTTCATTACCCCTGATGTCGATTTCTCATATTTGCTGAGACATGCGCAATTTTCCAGGGCTTGTTGTCTCAAGAAAAGCTGCATCCACAGCAGAATCTTCTCAAAGAAATTCAGCTGGGAAAGAGAAAAGCCACAGCAAACACATCCAGTTTCTATTTTGATTTATTGCACTTTGTAATTACAATAACCAAAGGGCTTCGCTCTGATGTGCGGATATTCAAGCGCGAGCTGATGTATTTCCTCGCCACACAGTGAACGTTGTTGTAGCCTCGCGTAGTTTGCTCATTGGGTTGTGTGTGCGGTATTTGTATGTGCATGCTTGCAAACATTTCATTGTAGAAAAGTGAGCATGTTTGGGAAATGAGTACTGCAGGAAATGGATACATGCCAAATATGTGGTTGTGAGACAGTTCAGAGTTCAGTGTGAAAAAGACTGAATGCGATCTCATTACTCCCTGTTTGGATTCAGAACCAACAATTAAGCAAACAGTACAAATTAGGTAACAGAAAGGCCAGATTCACACATCCCCTGAGGGACATAAAGCCAATGGTCCATGTAAACACGTTGCCTCTCCATGCATGGTCACTTGACAGTTCATTGGTTCATCTCACAGCATCTTCAAGAGCCCAAAGATATATAGACAGATTAATTGGGTGCAGCAGCACCTTGTTCTGCATGGATGAATCTCTCCTCCTCTCTGTCAGTCTCCTCTATCCTATTTATTGTTTTGCAAAGGGATATATGCCTTTTTGGCGTTTTAAACAGAGCAAATAAATATTAATTTCGTCGTTGCGTGGCCAGAACAGAGAGTGGTTTGGGATGTGTTAGCTTAGCACAAATGCTCGTGGTTTACCTCTGTCAAAAGTGAAAATGACACCCTCTGACAGGCTGTCATATCACAGGATCAATTCATCCAAATCACGAAAATATATGTCTGTATTTTATACAGCAGTGAAAAATCTGTAAAGACCTTTGCCATTGTGCCATATGGAAACCAAATATACACAACTTTCAAGTATTATGTGTGGTACCTGTTTATAATCTGTAAGAGTATAAACAACCAGCATCGCTCATATGTTTGACCATACAGCATAAAAAGTTGAGATGTAATATTTATTTTATTTCTGGCATTGGTCATAAGCAGCATAAATACAGGAAGCTGTGATTTTGGTCTGAAGGTGGAACAATAATTTGTAGCATGTGGTGAAAAGTTGTGGTAACTCTACTTCCTGGTACATTACAAGAGCTTTAAAGAAAGAAGTGTCTCCGAATAGAGAAATTGACAGGTATGCCCATATTTTCCCAGCATCCCATGATAAAATTATCATACGGTCTTGATGACTCACCAGAATGATGGTTAATCAGCATTTTCTAAACCAGTTTTGATTGAAACAGAATATTATAACCTCAGTGAGTGCAGGATGTATTGCAGGGCTATTGGGGGGAGTGATGCTCCTCAAACCCACTAGCAGTATAGTCCTTGTATCCAGATGCCAGGTGTGAAAGTCACTCGTTGCATGATGCAGCAGAATCAGCAGATCTGAAATGGATTAGAATTTTCTCAAAATCCTTATTGAACCACGTGCCACAGGCCCCTTTTCCAACATGCACACAGGACCACAAGGACATACTGCTCTCACACGATCCAACCTGCTACATTTATATCACCAGGGCGCTGCTGCCGCTCTGACAGCCCTGCAGATTTATGATGACGCAGCCTGATGTCCTTTTTAGTCACCGTCAACCACCACCCGCGTGCTCAAGCTGTATCCATTTTTAAACAAAATGACATGAAATTTTGAGTGCTACTTGAAAGGTTTAATATCTACAAGTCTAAAAACATATCCTGGCCATTCTAAATGAGTCAGAAGGAAAAGCAGGCATGGATTCATTTTTAAGTTATCTGACATTTTAAGCCCTTTGATTATAACATTTCTGAATCTGATAGAGCCACCTGGATGAAAAAGAAAAGCTACAGTCAAAGTTCAACATCTAGCATCGAGTTAACTTTAAATCCATCATCTCTTTTTTCCCCTTTAAAAAGCCAGTAATCCTTAAACCTGGCTCGCCTGGCTGCCATGTGTCTCAGCCAGCAGCAGGTATGCGTCTGCTTCCAACCACTTGGCATCTCTCACAGACCTCATTACAGGTTCCTCCCAGTGTTCCAGCAGCGCTGTGACAGGCTTTACTTTTGCAGAGCTCAAATCAACAGGTCAGTGATGTTAGCCCTAATTCATACTTTAACATTAATAGCCGCGCATGTGGGGAAGCACATCAGTGTCTTTTTCTGTCACTGATTTCTTAAATAAATTCCTCTGACCGAGATCAGTGGCGAGAAAATAATTGGAGGGATGGGATGTGTGAAGGCGATGAGAGAGGAATTACTCATCTGCTGACAACTATGTCTTATCCATTAGGCAAGACACCAGAAAAATTTGAATATGGGAGGCTTTTGCAGCAATAATTAAAAGGGTGAGTTTATTCAAATCACAGAATCAAAACATTTTTTTCCTCGTGTGACTTCTGCAGCCACCACAATACAAAAGAGGTGAACTGATGATTGCCTTGACTGAATAACATAGGTGCAGAGATGCTGCAGGATATTCTGGTGAAATTAAAGCTGTCCTAATGTTTGTGTAATCCACAGTGAGAACTATGACTCTCAACTTCAAAGTGTAATTTTTTGTGCCCCATCAGTATTACTGCCCACGAAGACTCTCAGCCAAGTAATGTGTATCTATAACAGCCAGAAGCTGCTGGATTTTTGAAAACAGCGGGTGCTTTTCATTTCTAAGAGGCAAACCTACAGTTAAGCCGACGGCAGGAAACCCATCAGTGGCTTTATTGTGTTTATTGGGCCATTATAAGCATTAATAATTACAGTACAAATGTTAAGATGTTAACATTTGATAAAATTTCATATGCATGACCTCATTTCCGAACTTTAAAGCTGCACTACTTAATATTTTTATGTTAACAACGGATGAAGTAATAATAATACTTAATAATGATGAAAACACAGTGAGCCTTGTCTCTGAGTATAACATTGTGTTTTTCCTGCAAACCTCTACGATGTGTAACACGAGCGTTAGATCTTGGTACAAACATGTTTCAGGTGCAGTGGCTCACTGATGCTTATAAGATTTACTCCTCAGGTATCGTAGTTTGGCTCCGAATAATGGGGCAAGTTAGCGAAAAATAGCAATTAGTTACATTTACTGGTGACCTCATTTAAAAAAGTAACTGCATCACTGATTACTTCCACCAAAAAGTAATGCATTACTATGATATGTAATATTTGAGTTTCTTTTAACTGCCAGTGGTAAAAGATCTTATGACCAACATCTCATATCCTGATATAAGTCATTTCATATCCTGATAATGATACACTCGTTGAAAAAATAGTGTAAAATGACCACATGAAAGCCCTATTTCTTATTACATGTTGAATTAAATGCTTGACAAATAAAAAGTACTTACTCATTTAAGTATGAGTATGAACCAAAATATAAAGTATCACTTGTAAAAAGGTAAAAAGGAAACACTTTTCAACAATAGCTGCAAACAAAATAACTCCACATCTGTGCTTGTGGTTTGTTTTTAGCACTCGACTTGACTTTTATGGCTCTCATACGCAGACTCTCTCTGTTCTGTTTGATGTGACTCTCGCGTAGGTGGTGAAAGGTTAGTGATGTTTCAGCCTGCGGTGGGGACCAGTCTGCAGCATAATTTATAAAGTACGATTCTTTGGTCCCTGTCAGACTTTTGTGCTCTTTTATAGTTTTAACCATTAGTGAGGTTTCATGTCTTGACCTCAACTGTAATTCACCTCCCCTGTGTTGAATGGCATCATGTTCATCATAATAGATCGCCGTCATTTGTCTGCTGTCAAGATTAATGTTAAGAGTAATGAGTCCATTTTCATTGCAGTAATATAATGTCTTATTTAACTTGAAAAGATAATTAGTTATGTTTTTTCATACCCCCAAAAGTAGTGGAATTACAGCAATGGGTTACTTCCAACATAGTATTGGAGTTTGGTACCCAGCCCTGCCCAAAGCTGCAGTCCCCTCCGCTCTGTTTAGTTTGTTGGTGTCCGTTCAGCTCTGTGTTTTAGTTCACTCTCGCTTCCCTCCTCAACCTCGTTTTCATCCACAGCAGACAGATGTCTTCAGAGAGCTCTGCAGAGTCCACTGCTCAGCAACAAACGGGTGACAGAAGAAGTTAGTGACGAGCTGGTGAACATAATGGAGCATTTAGCAACTAAAGAGATGGATATTTTCCTCAGGACTTGGTGGAGACCAAAATAAAACCAGGAAAGAAACAGTCTTGGACAGAATGACTTGAAATGAATGCGTGTTGCTTCATGGCTGCAGGACATATAGCTAATTTCTAATTGCTTTTATTTATATTGACTAATAGCAAAAAATAAAGAATATAGGTCGAAAACATTTGATCACAACATGCTGCCCCCCTCCTTGTGGAAGGTCTTCAATTTGAAATGTCGCTAACCATTTACTCAACTCACGCGATCGTTTCAGTGGCTTTCTCCAGCTTTTAACCTCGTCTCTGAGCGAGTGCATCACTCCAGCAGTCGGTCAATAAGACATCTCCAGAGTTATGCTCCTGCAGAAGAATCTGGATAAAGCCGAGCTTGTTTTAGGCATTAGCTTGCGCTTGACGACTAAAGCACTAACGAGATAGCGATCAGAGGGGGCCCAACTCCAAAGGCAGCCTGCTTGCCTGGCAGCGCTTGATAATCTCTTCGTTGGTTTCACTCAGCTCCCTTTAATCTGACTTCACATAATCCTTTTTTTAACCCTCCTGATCAAGTAAACGCTTAATTATGGCTAATGAATTCCATCCAGAGCTTGGGTAAACACGTCCATCAAATAAGATCGTGCTGATTTTTAACTGAAGAGAGAAGAGAAGGCGAGAAAAAACAAATATGGGAGAGCAATCACTAACCGTGAACGCTTTCCATGCCAAAACGACTGAGGTCTCACTGAGGACTTGGAAGAGAGACGGTTCTATAATGGCAGCAATTTACCGCTGAAAGGAGAGCGAATCAGTGTTGTAGTGCTATTATTTTGTAAAACCGAATACCCCTATGAATTAATTTATGTTAGCACATTACCTTTTTCAGGATGCAAATGATCAATCCGGTTATGTTATGCACTGTTCTCTCTTTTGAATCACAAGTTGTAATCATAGTTTCAGCAAACAGCAGCTCGGGGATGCAGGTGGAGTAAAACTAGCTGCACGCTCTCACAGCCATTTAGCAGTATGTCATCTTTACTGTGGATGTGTAATGCCTGCCCAAACGTTTACACACAAATATTCCACAATAAATATGATCAAATACGGCATTAAAGAAACTCAAACTTCTCAAATGTCTCCAGTATGTCATGTCTCCAATGATCTAGTTATTTAACACCAGTATGACAGTGTGCATTTTTGTGGTGCAATGCACCATCCACCAATCCACCAATGTGGACGGATTGTACCAAATATATCCCAAGAAAATGAAAGTACCAGTAAGCAAGTTTGTACACGCATGGAGCTTTTAAGAATAGAATTGTGTTTTCTTTTACTTCAGGTGTTTAATTAAAGTATATGCTGCTGTTAGGAGAATCATGTGAATGTTTGTGTGTGTGTGTGTGTGTGTGTGTGTGTGTGTGTGTGTGTGTGTGTGTGTGTGTGTGTGTGTGTGTGTGTGTGTGTGTGTGTGTGAGTAAAATCCATAAATTAATAATGAGGGGTCTGCAGATGGCAGGAGCGCCGAAGAAAAAGGACGGCAAGTCGACGCATTTGGAGGACGTGCTGCTTTTCGTGTTATCGGTTGGAGTCGTATTGAAAATGCATGCTGAAGCATCAAATGTACGTTTGTGTTTTTTTTGTGAAGAATACATGATTGAATAAGAGCTGAACTGAAAGCAAAAAAAAAAAAAAAAAATCGAAACGTTCTTGTCTCACGAGCTGGTTGATTGGCCACAGAGCTCCCTGTCCCATGCTGTTATTCACTCCAAGACGGTGGCCACGTTGAACCGATTTACCGTGGTGCTACACAGGTTATTATTATGACACACTCCATCAGTTTAAGAAGCTCATTGCTTATCTTGGCTCTGAATGTTGTTTACCGGAGGATTTGAGCGACCTACGAGACGCGACTGTTTACTTTGGGTTGCCATTGTCATTCCCTACCCATGCTTGACAGTTGGGCCTGGGCAATTTGTGCTTGGCATCCTTGAATAGGTTTCCCCTAATGAGGCTGATAGAATGACCATTCATCCACAGGGGGCTCTTGATGTGCCACAGTTCAAATGTTAATCACCCAAGCTACTTTGGCAAATTGACAGAGCTCCATTCACTGCTTGCTCTGTGAATGTGTTCCCTCTAAAAGCCAGGCTTGTGTGTCTTCTCTCATCTCTTGATGTGGGACTAGACAGAGGGAGTCCCCACTGACCCTGTTTTACAGTCCTCAGCTTACCTCTCCCTCATTTTTTCTATGTTAACGGACAGAGCGGTGGCACCCTCATCCGCCGTGGCGCTGCTCTGGGGGATGGCGCTGTGGCCCGCTGACAAGGCCCCATCCGGACTCCCTCCATCATCATGTCAGCGTTCACTGGGAGTTCAGTCTCCTGAACACAAGGGTCTTGTTTACACTTACAACTCAGCTAGCCTCCCTGGCTCGGGTGTTTACGGCCCCCTCCCATTCAGTTAGTCTGAATATGCAATCTTATTCAAGCTGCACTGAAAGCAAATTTAATGCAAAAATAGATATTAAATATTTACAACAATGTTTAAATCACATGACACTCATGTTAAACAAACAAAAGAAACATTATTTCATTTTCTTTTATGGTTTTTGTTAGAAATGTGCTTGAATCATTCATTCTGACAACTGAATTTTGAAGAAATAACTGTAAAAACATCTAAAACCGATTACTGGGATCATATCACTGTATAATACCACTTAAAGTCAATTAATGACAATATTGGATTATCACCAAACCCGAAACAGCAGTATTACATGTATTTACTGTGGAGGTAGAGCATCGTCCACCTATCAGGGGGTCGGTGGTTCGATCCCTGGTATCCTTGGGCAAGATACTGAACCCCAAAACAGCCCCGATGCTGTGCCATCAGTGTGTGAATTCATATGTACGTTGCTTTGGATGAAAGCGTCTTCCAAATGACTAATTGTAATTGTAATTTAAACACTAAGATCATCATATTTCTTCTTTTCTGTCTCTTAGGTTTCGCCTCCTTTTCTTTTTACATCTGTATAGAACACGTTTGGCTATAAACACTACTCAGGCAATCTACTGCATTCATTTTTAAGCCCAAGAATTCCTCAAATACAAGCAAAATACAGTGTTCACTCAAATGCCTCATAAGTCAGACAGACAGAAGTATCAGCCAGCTTCAGCCTGCTGTGGTGTACATCCTCAAACTCTCCACTGAACCTTCTCGAAAGCACACACGCACACTTGTTTTATCCACAGAGGTTACGTTTCTTTATAGATTGTCCTGTTTGCCTTCAGCAAACAAAACTGGCCTCTGCCATATGTTAGGCCAAGATCAAAGCCTCCCAGGTCATGGTTATGGATTTTGCCCCAGTGAGAGCTGAACAATCTATATTTATATTGCACTTGAACAGCATGACGTCCAAATGATCCAAGGCTGGCCAGCTCAGAGGTTCAGTGAAGTCTGGATACTTCATCACCGAGTGCACAACCTGCTCATTCAGATCCACACAATTACACTCCAGTAGTTTATGACTACAACTCATTGCTAGGCTGTGGTTAAACCCTCAGTGGTCCTAATGGCCAGCAGCAGTGCACCTCTCTTGGAACAGGTGATGAATTATAGCAAGTCTCACATTTCTAGCTGGGGATGTGGTAGGAAATGGGCTCCTTTCTTGTGGGAGGCATTTTTGTGACACCGAATTGAGTCAGATATCAGGGGGACGCTTGCTGAGAGTGATACAGTTACTGCCGTACAAACACATATCGCTGGATCAATATTCTTTACAGAATAATGCACGCCAGCGAACGCTTTCTCCCCTCGCCACGTTAGTCTGTTGTGAGGCTCCTCTGCAGCAGCTCAGGATGGCAGGAGGGGGACCGCGGCATCTGTCGCCGACTGTGATGAAACAACCGTTTAACGCAAGGCGACAACCAACACGTGTAGAATCATCACTTTCTCAAGGTGTGGAAGTGGCACTGTCATATTCTTAATCATAATATTCATCCCTGCTCTGAGGCCAGATTAAACAGCCCATTACCCCGACTCTCATTAAGGTGCAGCAGACACCTTCATAGGTGGGACCAGTTTGTGGTGACATGCAGATGGTAGAATTCCTTGCAATGTAACTCAGTGCGAAGTGAAATCCATCATACCTGCATTTTGACACCTGTCAGTATTTGTAGGTGTTCCTATAGACAATGATTATTATTGATTTATTGAGTCATTCCTATGCACACAGACACACATGCACACAAACTTGAGAACCTGGCTGCTAAAATGATAAGACTTGCCTAAAAGAGGGCTTGAATTTTTCTCAGATTTTAGCAAATATTTGACATTTTATTCTGTTAATGAAATTCTTACACTTCTTAACAGATGCTCAAACATGAACATGTCCATCTTAAAAACATGTATTTTCAGTCTTCATACACCTGAAATTTGAATGTTTAAATGAGCTGATGTGTTTCGTTATATCCAGTCATTAAACCTATTTTTATTCTTTCACATTTGAATCATTCAAACTATAACAAACTGCTTCAGAACCTCCTTCATTCATCCATCTGATCTCGGAGATGCTGCCAGTGCAGCAGCTAGCTGGCAATGTGTGGCGTTACTACAGCAACACTGCATCGACTTCACCTACTGGCATCACTGTGGGGTTAAAATGACAAGTTCACCCGAGGAACAATAAAAGACCTCAACATACTCAAATCTCTGCTTACGCTTGAAGCAGATGTCAGTATAAAAGCAAACGTGTAATAGATGTTTGGTTTTTTAAGAGAATGGTTTCTAAATCTATTTTTGAGGGTTACAAGTTTGAATGCTTCTTTTTATTTCTGAAGGCATCTTCCATTGATTAGAGTGTAGGACGGGCTTTTTCAAGCATTTCGCTTCAGCTTGAGCCTCAAGCTTCAGTTACTACTTAAAACACAGACTGCTGACTTTGTTTATGCTGTTTATACTTCCTGTATTATGTGTGATGCTTGAATGAAATACGACTACTACCACTGAACGTAACATAAGGCCGGGAGATCTTATTTATTTACGTTGTGCAAATTCACGCTAGCGGTTTTAGTCATCCTTTGTGCACTAACAAAATATAGCACTTGTCACACTGTACAGCTCGACTGAGCAGTCAGAAGGTGGCTACTCACACTGAACGTTAACAGTTTGGTTTGTCCATTCACAACTCCAATAAAGTGGCACCAGCAGAAATCCAGCCTTATTCCAAAGATAGTTTAGAGCAACCACTTTATCTGAAGTGGGATGTAATCCATACAATGTCTTCCCAGTGTCACAGTCCTCATGAATCAGTAATCATTGGCTATGAATTTTTCATTTTATACCAAACATTGAAGGGATGTGTTGTTTAAGTCATTGATCATTGTTTCCTGTGCCGTTTGGTGATTGAACACAGCTTTACAATCATGATAAATCACTGATGATTTTTCTTTTTTTTCTTTCTTTCTTTTTTTTTTTGCATCAGCTGACAATCAAGAAGCTGCATATCTGGATTTGAAAGAACACCTGTTTTTTGACAAAAAGGTTACTCACATATTCCCAAACATTGTTGTGACTGGCTGAGGTACTACTCTCCACACACGGAAGGCAGTGCTCTAAGTGTAAACATGGTTAGACCTTGGGAAATAACCAAGATTTATTGCCTGACAGCATGCGTCTTCTTAACCCAGCCTCAGATATACAAGTGTCAAAAGGCAGGGTAGATAACGCGCTTTAATCACTGTTGTTTACACTACATCCCACCTCACTGGGAATGTTATACTGCTGACATAACAGAGGAGGTTATCAACCAAATTATAAGAGTTCGTTCAGTACGTTACGTGGGTGGAATATCCATGGATATCCAGGCTGTGCATGTTCAAGTCGAGTCAAGCTTGAAGCAACAATGATGCAGAGGAAAAATCAAGAGAACATAAAAAAAAAATAATTAAATAAAAAATAACAAAATACATGTTTTCCCAAGAGGAGTGAATCCAAAAGTCCATTTCATAGCATGATATAGTTACAGTCTCCCACACAATTATGACATTTTGACCCCAAATATCCAAATATTGTAATGTAGACAACTGTTTTAATTTACATAGCATACTGTAACTGTTGACTAAGATTAAGAGAAGGATTTAATTATGCTAAAATAGAATATTATGGTTATAGCAGTTAAAACTGTTTTTTTTTTAACCCCAGGTATAAAAGCAAGGATTTTAATCCCAAACCAACCCTCCAGGCGGTAACGACTCCTCATTAATTTATTGCGTCATATTTTTTAAGGTTACTGCTTTTTTTTCTTTTTTTCTTTCCAATACTCTAATGTGCATGCAGCGGTCTGAAAAAACAGCCTCTCTGATTCCAGCTACCAAGATGATTTTCTGCTACTGCAAATATGCTTTTATGTGTCCATCAGCAACACTTCGCCTCTGCTGTCTGCACAACATCCCACAGTGCTGTGTCCAGGATGATATATGGAATATTTTACTGCATCTAAATCCTTTGCAACTGCCAACATGATTTTCTGTGTCTTCCAAGGAAGGTCTGCTCAAGTCGGGGGGGAAGTGGGGGGCTATATGCATAGCATATAATAGAAGCTCCAGCAAAGTAAAAATAAGGCAGACTGTGTGCAGTATACAGAACGTGAACAGCAAAGCTCAGTCAGACTGTGTTTTTCAGTGTCTCATTCAGTTATATTTAGAATTTTGATCAATAGTGTTCATTAAGTTGATCATGGGTGTAACAGGACTTAATCGCTCCTTCAGTCTCCTCTAATTTAACTGATTAATTGTATGATTTCGACCAAAAGTAGCCGCTGTCCTTGCGTCCAGATTAAATACTCATGTGAGATTCCATTTTAATGCCTGTCAGATGTTTTTGACCATTTACGAAGGAAAATATGACCCTCTGGTTTGCTGCATTAATTCCCAAGATTTGACTTGATGAGATACATACAGAACTAAGTTAATGGCAGCTATAAAAGACCTTTAAAATTAGAAAAAGCTAAAGGGGCTTTTTAAAGGAAATATCACACAACTGGAAGGTTCAGTGGGATATGCTATGCAGCGCTGTCCATAGATATGAAAGTAAGAAGCAAAAACAGATAATGGATAAAAAAACGAGTTTCCTCGCTGACATTTGGACAAGTGTCAGTGCCTCCCTCCAGATACCGGAGCGTTTCAGGAAATGAGAACACAAGCATATATGAGGGCAATATCCGGCAAACACCCATCAGTTTGTAGAGGTGAGAGCAGGATTGAGAGGTTTTCACTTCATCAAAAAGTAATGACTGACTCAGTCAAACTGTTTTGCTTCTTTGCCTCCTACAGGCTGCCAGTGGTATGCTGTTTTATAAGTGGGCCCTCTTAACATGATTACAGCTCATAAATTTGCCTTTTAGCTCATTTTCATCAGCAATTCCCAGATTTGTTTTGAAAGGATGAGCTGCACATATCCAAAAGTTTTGCAAGAAGATGGAAATAGTTTCCAGTAAACAAGGTCTTCTGTGAATGGAAAAAAAAAGAAAAAGGTCTTCAGAAATAAAAAGTTAAAGGTGTCCTGTGGAGTTTTCTTGTACACAAACAAAATATTTTGATATTCAGTAATACTCACCAAAACGCCTTGTGTGCATCTTTGAGGTCCATGTCCAGTGCATCCCTCCTGGTAAAACCTTTGCAAAGCTAGATTTGAAGTGATTCTAAATCCAGCAATGTTTCCAACCATGTTTGCTAGCTTGCATTCGTCCCCTTAGAAGCTTTGTTGGGGTATTGCTGCATATCTTGGTGTATTATCACCACCTGTAGATCAGTAGAATAGTGTGACACCACCCACGTTGTCTGCATGTGTGCAGGACCTACTCACAGAGAAACTGCTCCGTTTTACCATTAGAAGTCTAACACCCCACAGGGCACCTTTAAGAGCAAATTGTGTCACAGTTAGTTTGGACTCCAAATGGCATGTTTGACAGTTTCATAACAAACACAGAAGATGCTTTTTTTCTTTCTCTCTCTCCCTCTCCCTCTTTGGAGGGGTAGGACATTTGAAATATAAAATAATGAGCTTTTCCTATGTTAGGACCCTACCATATCCCGATGAATTATACTTTATGACTCCCATATTGTCAAATTAAGTACTTATTGTAAATGCTCCTCCATGTTTTATCACTAAGTGAAGCTTGTTTTCTTGAGTCAGTTTCACTAAACAGCAGATACAGCATAAATGCTGGATAAGTGAAGGGGAAAATCAAGCCGCTTTCCCAAAGTTTTTACCTTCCCCCTCGGGCATCTAAACTTTTAAGGCAAATCTGCCAGTGGGAGGAGAGAGAGGCTATGCTCTTCATGCTAGAGCTCACCTGGGAGACTGACAAGACCTTGCTTTATGGGTCTGCAATTCCCTTCATGTACAACATTTGAGTTAATAGAAGTCTTCATCCCTGACCAACCTCATCAGGAGCTTACTGCCAAGGAAATTATGGGGCTAAAAATGGCCGTACAGCAGCAGCAGGGTAACAGGGAGGAGGGGGAGGGCTGCTGAGGCAGGGGGAGGGAATATCATTACAAGGTTAGATGAGATACGATATCACAAAATCGTAATCAGCGCTCACTTCACATACGCAGAGCAGAGCGGTGAGACTGTCTATATTAGCACATTATAAATGGCAGAATAACTAACAAAGATGAGGCTGTTGTGCCAGTGCAACGACATCATATCTGAGGACTCACCTGTGAGCTTTCCACCCCGATGAGGCAGCAGAAGCAACAGAAACAAGCGGAGCAACGTCAGCCGCACAAACTCGTCTGAACGCCCACTCCCACCCACGCCCACACATTGGGTTAGTGCAGTTGTTGTATGACACCACATGAGGAAATACATTGCACTGAATGGGAAGACACTCCCTGACACTGCTGGTCACACGTGCTGTTTGGACAGTCACAGCTCAATGTCTCTCAGCATCGCGCATTACACTGTACGGGTTACATTCAAATGCATTCGACCAAACTGCCTTGAGGAAAAAGTTGTTTTTTATCAGAAGAATGACTCCCGTCCCATGTTGTTCCCATGTTGTGTCGCATTTTTCTTTTTGTCTTTCGGCATTGCGAGCATTTTGATTTGATGTTCTTGTTGTCCCTTCCAGGTTACTTTTAGACTGATGGAAAGAGCACTAGAACATTATACCGAATATAAAGTAGTGTTACTTTAAAGAAACTTTATTAAAGTAAAAGGACTTGTGTACAGATGTACTTACTTCAACAAAAAGCAAAAGTCAGTGAAAATGTTCTCTCAGGTATATTATTTGTTTGTTTGTTATATATTTCCAGTGCCAACGAGCCCTGATGTCCGAACCAACGTTAAAATCCATTTGCAGAGACAGATTTCGCGGCCTATGCATACCACTGATTATCATTTATCAGTAAACAACAGCTCTCCTCTGTATAGCCTCACTGGAATTAACCAGAGAATGGGACAAAACTCACACAATTAAACACAAATGACCAACAATAACTACAAAGAGCTATTGACACTGGAGTGGTTACAACAAGCAGTAGAAATGACATAACTGCCACTTCAACAGCAGAATGAAGCATCAACAAAGCATACAGCGCAGAGATGTATAAACATTATCCACAGCGACTGCAGCCACAAACACAGGTTAAAGCAAATAACAGCTGCACAGTTTTTACACATCGCATAGCTCATACAGACTATGCTACATTGCCAGGCGTAGCATAGTGCATGCAATGTACTTGCCTGTCTGAATGTCATTCTGTGAGCTTTGTGCACAACAAAGTCCTCAACAGTCTGCTCTTGGTTCACCTTCTGCGGTTGACTTCATAATAAAACCAGTCTGTTTACCCTGCCCCATTGTACTACTCAAAGTTTTCAAACACTTCAGCTGAATTAGGCTCAGCACTCAGAACTGTGACAGACGCTGTCAGACACAGCAGAGCATCCTCACACATCTCACTGACCGAACACGTTCCTAAACAGTGGAGCAAATGTAGAAGTCACTGCTGCAGCTACTGCTTTTAGCATTTAGCCAAACGCAGCGTGCACCTGTTGGTCAGGCAACATCTTAGGTGTGTTTCATTTTGTCACTTATGGTGCTTCCCGGGTGGTGCATTAAATCAGTGATTGATTCAGGCTTATGCAACCATTTTTAAGCCAAGGCATGACTGACAAGCATTATGTGGGCCATTAACGTGGGTTGAATGATGCCTGGTTGTTGAAACCTAGCGGCCCAACATTATGCATAACTTAAAGCCTTAATATAAATTAAAGTAGTGGGTTACATGAAAATTAACCCCCTGTACATTTGTCATGAATGAGAAATTTAGCTATAGAGACCAAAAGCATTTTTTGTACCAGTCTGTAAACATGTTTATATCTGCTATAAGTTGTGCATTTTAATACGGGGATCTACAGGGACTGACTTGCCTTTGGAGCCAGCCTCAAGTGGCCATTCGAATTGCGGTTTTTAGCACTTCGTGTTGGCTTCATTTTTCAGCCCCAGAGGCTGAAACTTGGTGCATCCCACAGGAATCCCACAGGAATCCCATGACTGACAGGATTTCCAAGGACATGTCAGCCTCTACTGTGAAATAAAAAAAAGTACAGGAAGAGCAGTACGTCACTGTTGTCAACCATTCAGTTCTGTTTATATTACTGTACCCAATAAGTACTCAGTATTTACAAAAATACTTAAAGCATCATTCACTCTTCTTTCCTCTAAAATCCCCAGTATTTACTCCCTTGTTCCCCATAGTCCATAGTCCCATTGTTTTTGGCAAATATCCCAAAGTAACACCCCCTGTGTCCATCATCCATCACGACCACCCCACTACATATTTGGCGTGGTACATAAATGGAGCACTTCCCGCACTCGAAAAACTCTTGCCAGGGTTGATCATTCAGGCATCAAAAATACATTTGTAGTAGACAGGGTTGGACATACCGTCAGACCTTCTATTGATCATACAAGTGAAACGTCTCATTTGAGCATTTGTATGTGATACTCTGTACACACAGCACAACAATGTAAAACCTCTGAGCAGATGAATACACAAAGTGGGTGGATAACAGTGATCTAACACCCAAATATAAGCCCCAGTCCCTTTTTGAGCGTAGAGTCTGGGAAGTGACTGCCTAAATGAGCTTTTGGATTGATGCATTATGGGAAGGACAAGGGTAGTGCCAAAACCATGCCGTCAGTGCCACTTACAAGGGGAAAAGCTCCAGATAAACATATGGTGTATTCAATCTTGCTAAGCCTCAGGGGGCCCCAGCAATGAGCGATACAGTGAGGAGTTCCATTAAGGACCGTCTGCTTGTATTTGCACTTTATTATTGCAAATAGATGCTCTCCCCCTCTATTTCGTTGTTTCATGAGTGCTCAATTTCTCGACTGATGTCCCTTTGACAAGGCACTGGTTTGCAATTCAGATTTTTGCTTGTATTTGCTTTCCATTTTTTGTTGAGTGGGAAGCCTGTGTACCAATTGATCAAGTTGTCTGTTCGAGGTGGTCAAGTATGTAACACTGTTTTCCATTTAAGACAACACTGCTAGACAAATAGATATGTTTATCTAACATACGACAGTGGTAAGCCCTCAATCAGTCAGGGTGTAGGGTGCTTGTATAACTAAAAGCAAACATTCCTCTGAGTGCTGGGGACAGATTCATTCTTTTAGTCGAGGGTGCCTTAAGCACTTCTTCTCCCTGTTGGTTCTTAAAACACTTTTGAACCCACAACTCTTGCCAATAGTTTTGATATATGACACAGCTGCTCACCCAGATTACAGACCACATGTCTTGCGAAGTTAATGTCCCGACCCTTGCTAAAGATTGGTTAAAAGAGAAAGTAAACCTCTTCACATTCACTCTGACCTGCAAGGAGAGACATCTGTCATAAGCATCAGGAAAATTGGGGTCATGCATTATATTTTCTGGCAGTTTATTCACCCCGGTAGATGGCTGGAGAAAGTATTCAATGCTCCTCATGTTCAAGCAATTCCTCCATACAGCCATCTGTGGTATGTCGGTGGATTATAAATGACACCTGTCACGTATTCCAACAATCGTCGTTGTCCAGCAGACATACCATCACAGTGTTAGGACACAGTGAAAGGTGTTTTCTAGAAACCTTGCCAAGCGATTGTTTGATTGACAATGAAAACATGGATCACCCGTGTCACAGCTCTGCAATGGAGAAAAAAATATTGATATAATCAGAATAAGACAAAAACAAAACATCCTCTGCAACCAGTGTGTAAAATATTTGTCGTGACATTCAAAATTCTTGGCACACACGTACACTGAAGACAGTGCTGGCTGTAAGCGGTGTCATTTTTAGCTACTTTGGGAATCAGCTTGGCAGGCCTGACATGTTGCCATTCCTCAATATGTATAACACGCTCTCCAGCCAAATGAAATGTTCCCTCGAAATTGAGGTCATTTCTATTCAAATATTTGTTGTCCTGACAATCCAACGGGAGGTAAAAAAATGTGCAAGAATAACTGTGATGACAAAGGAGAAATTCAGCCTAATGACAACATTGTTAGACAGCAGTCAGTGAAGAAAAGTCTTTTTGTGCATTAAATTCTGTGAATAACATGGAAAAATGTGCAACAAAAGTACAAGCATGCCAGAGTTTTTTCTCCATGTAATGACAGTGAAGAAAGAAGTATTCAGATCCTTTACCTAAGTAAAGGTGCCAATACCACACAGTGAAAATGCTCCACTTCGAGTAAAAGGTCTACATTCAAAACCTTACTAAGGTGAAAGTGTGTAAATATTGTGACAGTGTAACTTCCAGCTAATCCACAAGGGTTTTTAAACAGTTTATTTCACTGAAGAAATGTAAAGGAACACTTAATGTTCCCCAGGGGTCAATTTTAGGTCCAACTCTTTTTAAGCTATACATACTACCACTTGGAAATGTCATCAGGAGGCACGGCATCAACTTTCACAGCTATGCAGATGACACACTTTACATCGCTGTGTCTCCTGATGACACAGGACCACTTGATGTCCTTTTAAACTGTATTTCAGACATTAAATCCATGGATGGCAGAGAACTTTCTACAGCTCAACCAGGACAAAACTCAGGTTTTAGCTATTGGTACAGGAGACCACAGAGAAACTGGCTGGCAAACTACAAGCTATCTCTTTTAGCCCATGTCAACAAGTCACAAATCTTAGAGTAACATTTGACGCAGAACTGAATTTTGAGGCTTATATAAAGGATGTCACAAGAAAAGGCATTTAAAAAACATTGCCGAAATACGCCAGTTTCTCTCTCAAGCCAATGCAGAGACACTTATTCATGCTTTTATTACCTGCAGGATTGATTACTGCAATGCTCTTCTTTCTAGTCTCCCTAAAAAGAATATTTTCCAACTACAATTACTACAAAACTCAGCAGCTCGAATGCTGATAAAGACCAGAAAGAGAGCTCATATTACACCGATTTTAAAGTCTCTGCATTGGCTTCCTGTGTGTTTTAGAATTGATTTTAAAATTCTTTTATTGGTTTATAAAACTCTTAATAGTCTTGCTCCTTCTTATTTATCTAACTTGCTTTTACCATATGAACCCAGCAGAGCCCCCAGGTCTTCTGGAAGTGGCCATTTAACAGTACCTAAAGTTAGAACCAAAACATACGGTGAGACAACTTTTTATTACTATGCCCCCCGTTTATGGAATAGCCTGCCTAAAGATCTGAGGGCAACATGTAATATTGATACTTTTAAAAGCAAACTTAAGACCCACCTTTTTAGTCTGGCTTTTAACGAAATTTTTTATCGCGCGATTAACGTTCTTTGTGACCTAGTGAACTTGTAGTTTTTTATAAGCTGTGGCCACTGCTAGTAACATTACAAAAACTACAGGATCTGATTGTAAACTGGAAACAAAACAATAGGCACGCCCAACGCATGTTTTGCTCTCACCTGCTCGCTAGCTCTCGGATGTCAAATGTGAAATGGATGCGAACAAGATTCTGAATAGAAAGTTTAGTTTCAAAAAGTTGCCCGATGGGTCGACTTACAAGACCAAAGTTTGGACAGAGGCATATGGATACCGCAACTCAACAAGCTTCCTGCAGCCATAGCCAAGTAATGTTCATTGTTTCTGGAGAGAAATAAGAGGCTGCGTTGATAAGCCTCTGGTGAATAAATAGAAGAGCATCATAGTCTGACTGCTTGTGTTCAGAGGAAACTTAAGAAAGGAAAGTGTCAGCCATGGTTTAACTGCACTATAGGCTGAGTCCTAGTTTACAATGATGTGCACTTTGTAACTTTATCTTTACTGTTTTTATCCCTTGGAAAGGGTTGTTGAAGGCTTTTTTGTAACCAAGCATTTATTTTTTTGTCATCTGTTTATTGACAGTGTTAAAATGTGTGAGATTTGATTTATTCAAATGTGAATGACTGCTCAAAATGAGAATGTTAGTGTGAAATATAACACTACACGTTGTTGTTTTCAATGAAAAACATTTGCACAAAGCAAGCCTATCCACTTTTCCATGTTGATAACAGTATTAAAATAATAATTGATGGGACATTTAGAATAGATAAAAATGTGCAATTAATTTGCGATTAATCGCGAATTAACTATGACATTTGTGCGATTAATCGTGGTTAAATATTTTAATCGATTTACAGCACTAATATATATATATATATATATGCATTTTGTTCAATTTCATTTTATCTATTTATTTATTTTATTATTATTTTTATTGTTTTAATATTTCTAATTTTTCTCCTATGTTTCCTCATTTAATTTCATTTATTTTTAATTCAAGATTATTATTATTATTATTATTATTATTATTATTATTAATTTCATAAGTATTATGAACTACTGCTGCTACTACTACTACTACTACTACTACTAATAATAATAATAATAATAATACTAATGATAATAATAATGTTAATCCATTTTGAATGTTAATTCAAAATCACCAAATTTGGACATTTCACTGGACATGAAGGGTATGAAAGATTGTAATCTGAGTAGTAACTAGTAATAGTCTGAAATGAAGTGGAGCAGAAGTGTAAAGCAGCATGACATGAAAACAAAGTCAAACAAGTACAAATACCTCAAAATTGTTTTTAAACACTGTGCTTGAGTAAATGTACTTGGTTACATTCCACCACTGATTAATGACATTTGTATTAAACTGGATCTCTTTGGACAGGTCAGTCTTAAACTACTGACAGATGCAGATAAAGGAATTCCTGCTGTCAGCCTGCAGCTCAGGGCGTTTCTGTAGAATAATATCTTTGCACATGAATGAAAAGCCCTCTAATTCGGAGGATTTGTAATGCAACATAATTTGGCTGAGCATCAGCCTTAATATTTTACTTGCTTAATCAAACTGCGAGAAAGGGTAATGCACACTGCTAATTGGATTGTGTCATTTAATTCAATAATGAACACAAGAGGGGGAAAAAAATAAACAAATGAGCTATCCTACTCATTTACGCAATTCATTCCAAATCATATTGTAAGTGTCAGGACATGGAGAGTTAGTAATATTAAAAGCTCACTCTTAAAATGTCTGGAATAGCACAGTCGGCGGTACAGTGGAGTAACATTTAAAAGCATTCTGCCTGAATATTTTCAGTTGCTCATACAGATAAACTGTATGATCTTCATCGATATAGGTTTACTGCTTCAGCTTGCACCCAGATCAGGACGCAGTGCAATGTATTTCATCTCAAACACTCATCTATCAGGTTTCACTCTGGGGCAGATGAGATGATGAGCTTGAAACTGTCTCATTCCAGACTCCCTAAATAGCAATGTTTGTTCAACTGAAGGTTTTATCTGATGAAGATTCTGCTTAGCGCCTTTAGAATTACAAATTAGTGACAGATTCTTAGTATTTGTACAACTTCAGAGCACTGTTATAATAGTAGCACTGCTGAGATTACTACCATCAAAAACACGGCTTTAGATCTCATGATGAATTTATTATGCTTTCAGCAAGGCGCCACAGTCCAAGATACTGCAATTCAGAGAGAAAGTTTTCAAAAGATTACCCTTCACAAGAGTAATCAGAGAGACTTCACACTGTAATTGTGGATTTTTATTCAGATTTGAAAGCAAAGTAGCTCATCTTGATCCAACTTGGTGGTACAACATGGGCAGCTGGAGGCGTTGTCCCAAGGGAAACCAGGACATATGGTTGTTGCAATGCAGGGACTTGTTATTTTGTGGTAAAGGAGTCCCACTGGACCAGTTAAGTAGTAACGACAGTATGGAATGAATTGATGAGAGTCATATTTCTACAGGTGCTACATGAAGTCCCACTCATGGTTTTTGTGGCCATTTTAAATTGAAACTTTGGCTCATCAGAGGTTGTCATTCCTTTAGAAGATAGAATGATATTTGTTGTGGTAGTTCTTGCATGGCGAGGAGTTGCTGGGCTTGTTGTTATGGTGCTAGAGGCTAGTGCTTACCTTCCCAAGGCTAATAAGACTCTGATCACATTTAGTACATCCTGATCTGGCAGGTCAACAAGCGTGTAAAAACCAGTGTTCTCATTAGAGCACGGAACATTGATTAAGATTAAAATTAAAATGCGCAACGACGCAGTGAAGCCCAAGGACCATGCATAAGAACATCAGCAATGTTTCATGCACCACAGCTCGTGTTTGCTTCATGAAACTTTAAGTTTTGCTTTGCCAACTCGTCAAGTGGTATTTCTCACTAAGCTATGTTCAAATAGCAGTAATAGAACATTTCCTGTACTTCCACTTGACAACACATGATGTATAATGGTGAACTACATCGTATATATGCCATTATGTTCAATAAGAAACGCATGTTCAGCCATAACCCAATTGTCACTGTATTATTGTAACAGTGGGAGATTGTAGAGTAGTCCAGACATAACCAGACTGGACATGTGGGGCGAGCTGAGTGCTGCAGAGAAAGAGGTGAGCAGCTTCTTGACTGTCTTGGGTCCACTGATTATGATCAGCCAGCGTCAAGCAGCTCCCAGCAGATATCAGCACATTATCTCAGGTTTAGTACAGCCTCTTAATCACACCAGGCACAGAAATCCATTAGTCTCTGTCACTTTCTCCCCAACTCGGGAAACTAGATCCCAATCTGGCATTTGAATGTTATGGTCCTTCTCTTTCCATTTCCCCCCTCCATTTTTTTCATTTCCATCCCACAAGACCTTTCCAAACACTGTCTTGCCATTACCATTTTTGCATTTGTTGCATACTGTGTATTTCCATTTGCATCTGGGCAGCAATCTCCCTGTATATCATCTCACCCTTCTATCAGCTTCATTCCTCCAAAAACATATTTCCTCCTCATGCACTTGCCAAGAGGATGTATAGCATACAAGGCAATCTTGCAATTGGAGAAATGATGCTCTCTCAGGTGTCATACCTGAAGCACAAGAAGTTGTTATGCGACCAGACTGCATATATTTTCTTGGAAATTGATATGACCTGATAGAAAAAATCCTATAGCTAGTGATTCACATTCAATTTTCACTTTACTTGTTCCTTGCTTGTTTGTATGGCTCCTATATGTATATACATTATATATACTACAGTATGTAAAGTTACATTGTCCCACAACAACCCCCCCCCCAAAAAAAAACCCCATTTAAATATTGATCTTTATAAAGGCATGTGGACACAACCAATATTTTTTGTTTATGCCTCTGTGCAGACTATTTTTGCTTATAGAAAAATCAATAGAGCTTGAGTTATCAAATCCAACGTGTGTTGGAAGAGAGTGCCAAAGGGGAGAGCGAGCGGCAGCAAAATCGATTCTGAGATATTGCCTTATTTAACAGGTGCCATAAATAGCAGCATTATGATGTTAACTATTGCTGAAGTTACAGAGAGGACAAGGAGAGGTCAGACTGCATGTTACACTCACTTTTTGCCAACTCCAACTCCAAAGTGTCCAGTGGCTTATCTAAGTACAGTATCCTTTCTTGCCTAACTTCAACCTGTGGGCATGTGCATTTCCAAAATACTGCTCCCTGCACATCGAATGCCCTAATCATATAATGCACATTGTACAGCTAGGTAATCTCCGCCTTGCCGGAAGGGCCTGCAGACTGCTAATTTAACAGGTCTGACACACATGCATACACAAATGAATGTGCGGGCTAAATACAGGAGACATTTGTGACAAGATAGTGAAAATTAATCAGTGAGGACAATGAGGGGGAACACAAGCAGCTTACAGAAATCAGTCCATCAATAAGAGCAATACGTCATTTTGAAGGGGACTGGCAGGGCTAAGTAGATTCCATTAGGTAAATAAATGTATAATCAAGGTGATTAATTGACAGATGAGGTACATTAATACAAGAAAACCATCATAATAAAAGGGAGAGAATGGAGGGTAGGAGAGCCTAAATGCTCTGCAAAAGAAATGGATTTATGTGTGTATGAACGTACTTTAATGGAAGGCCCCATGCATTTAGTTTAAAATCCTTTTTCATTCATTAACTCCACTTTGGATTTATATTAGCATTGTGGCGAGGCTGCTGTCAGATGCTGCCTTCCTTATAATTAGCCTCCATATCTAATCTGTGACTATGTGGCCATGCTCCAGCTGCATCTGCTGAACCTGTATTGCCACCCTTAGTGTGCCCTACTGCAACTGAGCCTCAGATATAACCTCTTCCTAATCCTTCCACCACCTCCCTACTTGCCTCTGCATGTGAGCCATCTTGGCAGAACTACAGAGAAAAAGGGGCTTATCAGAAATTTTATTCATGTTGCCCAACGTCACAGTGAGGCCTACTCACCATTGAAGCATAAATCTTGCAACTACTCTGATCTTAAAAGTAACAGGATTAAAAAGGTCAATGAAATGCATGTGTAGTAACAGCAACTGCAGAGTGCCTCTCAAACTAATGCAAACTTTGTAGCTTTGCATTAGCTGTATAGACAAAGGAAACAATAATCCCTACAGGAAACATTGTGACAGTAATTATACTATACCAGAATAATTACTGCCACAACTGGTAGTGACTTCAACAGCTATCTCAGCTATGTGACCCAGGCATGCACTCCCACAGTCCTATTCTTGTAAATTGATGATTCAGCCAATAGTCTGGTCTGAACAGGGCTGTTGTGACGATACTTGGTGTTTTTGTAGTCAGAGGTGTGTGGAACACCTGTGGCACAGAAACTTGGAGGGAGTTATCAGTGGGTGTGATAGGAGCCAGCATTAGTCATGGCAAATCGAATCTCTCCTCTTTTTGTTTAAGCGCTGCACTCCCTGCCATGGTGCACTGACAGTCTCATAATGGGTAGCGGATAAGACTGGAGGCCTGCTTCTACACAGATGAAACTTCTTTTGCAAGAAATTGCAGAGGCGCGAGGTGCAAATATGTGGTGCCACATAATGAATTGAGGACACATAAAACATAACGCCAATCCCAGGTGTTGTCCATATTTGATGTGAAACTGCATCTCTAGAGGTGAGGCACATTTCTAAGTAACAACAACAAGATCTCCATTAAGTTTACACTTCTGAGTCACAAAGAGCACTGTTTATTTACCACACAGTTACTTTGGCCCATAAAGATAATTCCACTTTCTCATTAAACTAGACAATCTGAGTTTGTGGTATACATCCATTAGTCACACATAATTCAAATGCAGTTTGTTGCTTGGGGTCAGTGCTCTGTTGCCCATACCATGACATATTCATGTGCCGAACAATGTGACACGAAGATGCTATACTTAGACCAGCTTGACTGGGAAGCTCTGGCAGAATTGCATATTTAACTGAACCAAGTAAACTCGAAAATCCATCTTTTATTTGTAATGATAATGTACACCTCCTAATATTTACGTTAAGGATTTAGATGCTATTCTCCTGTTTCTCACAAGTAAATATGTGCAGACTTATATAAGTATAAAAATCTTAAGGCATCTCAGCACCATATACTTCTGGCAAGCCTGTCAATTGCACTGGGTGTACTGTGACTGGAAGTTCAACCTCGGCATTCATAAAACTTGAACAGTATTTCTTAGACTTTCTAAGTAGGCTGACAGACATTTTGTTACTGGCAAGCAGAGTTGCACCTGTTTTCTGTCTTAGTGTTGCTTTATCCAAGCGGGAATGAACTGTGGGCTAAATCCATAACAGAGAGGGAGAGAGATCTTGCTGTCTTTGCTCATGTTCCTCTGACAGCTACAGAGGCATAAGAGGACTCCAGGTTACAGGTGCCATGCTGCAAATGTCACACAAATATATGAGCTTATGTTGTCTCCAGCAGCGAGATGGAGAACGGGTCAACCATGCAATAATGATGAAAACCAATACCATACAACATGGTGCGACCTGCAAAAGCTTGACACTGACATGTTTCAGGGGAGGAAATTTAGGATCAGAAGTCATTCATCCCAATATCAAAACCAGAAGGTCACTTTGGCCTTTTCATGTAGCCAGCGACAAGACATCAGAAACCAACTACTTCCTCTAATCTGGCAGAGTATAGCTCTTCCCTGTGATGAATTATGGCAAAGGTTGCGGATTGGCCCTCATTTATTCTTCTTCTGATATATAGCACGCATAAACTGAAAACAAAACAACTGATTACTACGTACTTTTGTGCTTTATTCAACATGTTGTTTTTATCGCCTCACCTCCACAGGTTAATATTGGGCTAGTTGCTGCTCTGTGTCTCCTGTTTCTGCATAAATGCACCTGTGCATGCACAGAAAAGATGCTCACTATACTCAACGCTTTCCCATAGAAACTATTTCTAGTTTGCTTTGGAAAATTAAAACGTAAAAGTACTGAATGCTATTTTATGTTTTTTTCTGCTCCATTTATTTGCTTTAGACACTCATGTTGAGCTCTAAAATATGCGAACACATACACTGTATATGCTGCTTATCCTTCAAACTGACCTTCTTTTTCCACACTTGAAAGGACTTTTTTTAAACCAGAGATTATTTAAAAAGGAATTGTATTTGCACTGTGTTTCAGTCTGGCCAGCAGGGGGACTGCAGCCCCTGAAGCATCCCCTTCCTGCACTAATGGGTCTGTCTGCATCTATCCATCAGTAATGTGGTTAAAAATAACTGAAATGTATGTGTGGAATTGCTGAATCATTGTTAAATCACATGTTGAATAAACTCAAAAAGGGCATTGCAACCTTTTTGAGACAGGGTACAGACTGTCCATTTGTAAAGATTAGAAGACTTTGGGGTGCCTCAGTTTCTTGAAAGATACTTTGATGTCGGATGGAGTTTGATGTTCAGAGAAAAAGACAAGATAGCGGAGAAGATGCTTGCATGCCACCTATTATGAACTTATTCTCATTAATATAGAGGCTTGTGAAAGGGGGGTGGTCAAGCTGACACGATGCTGCACTTGATGTGTGGATTCTGCTTCCTGGTCCCAGTCCTGTAATAAAAATCATTAATTTTAAGACAGCCAACACTGACCGAGATTGTTTCTTGTTCATCAAGTACTGAAAGTTATGTCTAGTGATGAATGTCATTGCTTTAGGACCACATTTTCAAAATTGCACTTTACAAGTGAGAGCATCGGGACCTTCATTTGTTGCACATAATGCACAACACCTTAAATGCTGCTAAGTGTATTTTTTTCAAATGCGACACAATGACGTGTCCCATGGCTGAGTTTGTGAAAATGTGTATGCATCCGTGATTGAAAGCAGTAGAAAAAGAATTAATCACAAAAAAGTCTGAATTTTGTTATTTTCAAAATCCACCTGCCTGTGGGGGAAGCTACAAAGTTTGTTTACTCGTTCTTGATTGGCCCAAAGTGGGACTGCATCCTTTGTAGAGGGTGACATGTTTACTGTCGCCTCGTTTTGAGAGGCTCATTCTCCTAAAGCATCACGGTGGACTAAGTGACGATTCCTGAGGGGTTTACTCATTCACTGTCTCTCCTGTCACTTTTTAAATCTACTGCAGTTCCACCAATTAATGGTTCATAGTAAAGTAATGCTGCATGTTCCATAGAATACCTCTCATTATTTTGGAGCTGTTGGTTCAGTTACAGCAGAGTCACTGGTGGCTAGAGCTTAACAGATGAGGTCTCTCTCTCTGAGCAGCTGTTTCAGGTTATTGATGACCTCATTAGAATGCTGCCTGCGGCACAGAGGCTGACTTTGAAGGACTTCCCTTATGCAATGGCACAAACTGCCAACGAAAGCCGCGCCACTCGCTTGATGCCAAACAACATTTCCTAACGGTCTTTTAGTCGGAGAAGTCAATGGCAAGGAATTGTAATGCTCTGGATTCATTGTGGGGGTCCCAAATCTTCTCTCAGTACTGGAGGCTCTTTATTGCAAAGTATGACTTGAGCACTTGGAGGAGTTCCAGTAAGCAGCTTTCCAGGTCCCTTATCCTCACACACATTAATTCTGATCCCCTTCATTCGACAGATCCACAATACCCACAAAATTTTGTTTTTCATCTAATTCATCTAACAATAGTTATAGATTACACATTTTACTTCCTAATCCACTGCTGAGAACAAACTCATAAATTGTGTCACTCTTATATTCTGTGTAACTAAAGAAGGCAATACACTGTCACATTTATGCTCAGCTACAGGTGCTGTCTCTTTATCTTTTATATCTGAGACACTAGCTTGCATTAACAAAGCCTCATTGAGCAATAATGCGCTGTAATTAAATATGACTTTACATTTGGCCTTGCTCATAAACACAGGCGACAATGAGCCACAAAAATAAAACACAATGGGGGACATAAATTGTTATTTTCAATGGCTGCACATTAACATTTTTGTAGCTTTGTGTGGATATTAAAACAAGTCTAGCACAACGGAAGTCATCTGCCATAAATACCGAAAGCACGACACACGTTTTAATCATGCACTTTATGGCTACAGCGTGTGGCTTTGTTTGCAACTCCTTATTTCATGTGTGGCATAAGTTGATGTTAGTTATCCATCTGAAACAAGGGAAACGCTGCCAAGATCTGTCATAGAAGCCAGATCCAAAAGACTTGAAATCAATTGTGAATGGATATGTATCAGAGGGTGATTGAAAAGACCAACTATGACCAAATGAATATCAGTAAAGAATTCATCAATCAGATAACACATGTTGCATTTGTCACCACCGAAATAGGACTTTGATTTATCTCAATAAATAAAGTAAGAGTTGCAATACAATAAGACATATAAAATAAAAGTAGAACAGCTACAGTATAACCCTGCTGTAAAATACATATGAGATATGAGGCTTTTGCCGTTTGACCACATTATTGCGACACTGCCAAGCACCACCGTGGTCTTAGGAGTCCAAAGCAGCTGTTCTTTCACTTAACCACCACATATTGGGTTAAACAAAGCACCCAGCCATCACTTGCAATCCCGCTCGAGGTGCCAAGAGCGTGTGCCAAGTCCGTCCAACTGTCACTTCCTTATTTAATATTAATGAGCAGTTTACGGCACACAAATCCATGCCACTATCACTCAAAAATAGTTTTGAATGAGAGTATTGTTTCCTTTTTGATGGTGGCTTTTTTATCTTCACCCTTCTATTGGAGAGCGATTGAGGGAGGAAGGTGACATGGCGGTTTTGGACTCCATCTGCAGGCTGCTCAAATTGGCCTTCACAGCCCATAAACTTTCCCCTAGCCAGCCAGACACCCTCCAGCACCTTCCCTGTGGACAGGCCATATAATGTCCTCTTATAGAAGAGAGACATGATAGAGAAGAGAGACTGGCTGGCTTCCGTTTACTGAGGATTTTTCAAGTTCTGCTAAGGAGGCAAAGAGAGCAAAAGACATACTTGAATTTAGTTTCTGCTATAATTACTTCCTCTGTGCAGTAGTAAAGCAAAATTGGCCTCACCCTCTTGTAGTAAAAGAAAGCCTCCATTAAACTTATCATCATGATCAAATCATTACAGTGAATGTGCCAAGCTGGGGTAAGCTGCTGCTAGCCAGTTCTGATTCTGAAATGTACTTTTAGCCCACAACTGACAAAGGCTATGCAGAGAAGCCAGCATATGCCCATTCACCCATGATATTCAAGGCTAAGAGAAGCCATTAGTGGTAAACACTGCCTTTGTGCAATCTTGATGTTTTTTCATAACCACTCTATGTATGATGTAAGGATATTTTACAGGGGTTTACATGTTGTTGGCAGCTTCCCAGGCTGAAGAATGGAAATGTAGGGATGGAGTTTTACAGAGAATAGCAAATCATCTGCTGGTGAACTTCATCCCCCTTGGAACCGAATGAAGTCTGGTCCTGGGCCAACATCAAACAGCCTCGCTGTAGGCTGCAAGAAACCTTGGGATAAAACATTGACAGTATATCCTCAGGTACTGCGAGCAAAGAGGTTTGGAGTTCCTGTTTGATAATGACAAAGACCTTCCTTACACAGCAAGTCCAAAAACTTACTCAGTTGCCATTGTATTAGATAAACTCAGCTCCGACCAATTAGGCAGGTCCAACTGTTTTGTTACAGATGCAAAGCAACTCAAAATACTGGCAAGTTATTCAGACTCACCTGCAAACATACTCATATTATGCGGTCTGCCACAACAGGCAGCTGTCCAGTCATTGCTACAGGAACTGAGAGCTACAGCACCTGCAGTTCAATCCCACAGATGTATACATGGTGATGGTACCTCCCATGAACAAGGAAAATATAACTGTTGCAATTTTAAGTCCAGTGCTGCCTGCAGGCACAACTGGAGCTTGCTTTTAGGAGCTCACCCAACTGTAATGTGCATCACTCTCATTGATGTAATTACATCAATGAGAGTGATGAAAAAGCTGTCCCTGTTTCGTCCAGAACACTGAATTCTTCCATGCATGGACTCAACAAGATGCAAGAAGCTTCCAAAGAAATCTCAGTCTTTGATGAATTGATAGAATCTGGCATTTTCTGAAGTGACTTCAGTGAAACTTTCATGCTGCTAACATTTCATCCAGCTCATCTCAAAGGTGCTTTGTAGGTTTGCAATCTTTTGTTCTTTGGGCTGATAGATGGTAGGAATACTTCTGGCAGAAGAAAACACAACATTTTTTGGATGTATGGAGACACAAAGTCTGGGTGAAAATCACTTCAAATCACTTAATCAAGATAATCAAGAAAATGAGTGGACTGCTGGGATCTTAATATCCTAAAATATCCAGTTTTTAAGATTGTAATAGATAGTAGATACACAGAAACAACAAAAGCACAGATGTTTTTATTAAATATAATGGGTTCCACTACAAAGTCTCTCTCTAAGTCTCTCTGCTTAGTCTCTAAAAATGAAGAAATTCCCGAATGCCTTCAAATATAATGCAACATTAATATCAATACTTTTAAGTATAAACATGCATATTTATGTTATGTGATTGTATCTGTGTTTCATGATGGCTGACATTAAGCTGTGATATGGATACTGAATGTACACATTCATATCTGCACAAAGAGTGAAATATCAATTTGCTAAGGTAATTTAAAGCTGCACACAGTAAGCTATGATGGGTAGGAATAGTTTGGCATTCAAAGGCCATTTTTTTATTGCTATGAAATGGTGGAATGAAAATAATCCAGACACCACCACCACCACCACCACCACCACCACCGCTGCTTCTAAAATCCTGAATGCAACAAAGTGGGGATGCTGTGGAAAACCTAATAGAAACAGAATGCAGTCATTCGCAAACAAACTGTTCTAACGGTTTTACAAAGTGTAGATTTACAAAAATCAGTGACGTTGATGAGGTAAAACTGCAGGCTACTCGCATAACCCTGGTTACCAGTAGCATGAGTGAGATGTCTCAATATGGGATATTCCTCAGAGGCATTGATCTCATAACGGCAATCCTGATTGGCTGGTGATTGCAATGCCTGCATCAGGCAGATCCACTGACCCTTAAATCGCTTGCGCTACAAAGCAAGATAGTTTAAAATAAGCATCTCTTCTTGCTTGACCCCAGCAAGAAAGGCTGTCTGGTGGGACGTCTCACTCATGCTACTCTGCTTGGTCAGTGTGCGCACGCAGGAAGCGTCTCTAGGCCCTCTAACACAGAATAGACTGGAATCGGTCTGGTTTAGATGGGACTAAGGGGTTCTTGATGGATGCCATCACCTTGTCTGCTGCACAAACTCTTGGTAAGGTCTAGATGCTAGCACCAACTGTCAAAGTACACAACATGTAAATATTGCATCATGTGCATTCTAACATTTAGCTTAACTGCATGTAAGCCCTACAGTGCGCTTAAGCTTCATTTGCATGTGACTCGCTCTCTAGAGGAGTGAGTGATTTGCATAAATGAACAGTTGTACCTAATAGAGTGGCCACTGAGCGATGTTAAGCTGCAAAAGCACAGTACCTTCTTGACAAATACTACTCGATATTAAATGTTCAAGAGTGTTATTTTATGCTCAGTGGAGAAAATTGCCTTTCATCCAATTGTATATTTATATTCATGAAAAGCCTCTATTCCAGTCATTATCAGGGTCAAAGACAGAGAACAGACAGAGCAAGTCACCAAGGCATTTTGTGGGCAATGTCTCTATCAGGCTATTTCACCTAAAGCCAAATGGATAATTCAATATGATGGTGTGAAGATAAAGCTCTGATACTGGTGGTGGCAGTGATTTGCAATAAAAGAGACGGGGTCTGGAATAAACAATGCTTTGCTCTCATTCCGATATGCCACCATATGGTGTCCCCTTGTACAAATACGATACATGTAATGCCAAACTCATTATAGAAGGTAGAATATGCATGAGTGTTCCCACTGTGGTACCACTTCATTAGAGCATAATGGTGTGCTGTAATTACACACTCATTAATTGTTCATCATTTTTAATGTTACTGGGATGGACAGTGCTATCGACCTTCTATTAGTCTTGTAATCCAGCTTTGGCCCAGTGCCCACATATGAAAATGTGTGAGCGTCAATCCAATCCTGCCGTTTGACTTGTATTGTTTAAATGCATGTGATGAGACTCAAGGGTTTGCTTTGGCCTGTTGGCCTAAGTGAGGATTTTGATTCCATTCTGGGATGTCACTGACACAAAATGTTTAATGTTTGTAACATAACACAGCTCTGATACAGCATTCAAACAGTGACAAACAGTGAGATCGATACCCATGAAATAAAATTACAGTAACGCTGGACTACAGGCTGCATCTTTTCCAGTGTATCAGTTGTGCATGTGAAGGTAATCTGAATTCAACACAGCAATGGCGGACTCACCACTAACAAGGAAACTTCTATATGGAGAAGTAATTGCTGAATTTAAATGCATTGAATGGCTATTGCTGCGAAAAAGCTGACCATGGTATCAAAAACAGAGTTTGATTTTCTGAAAACTGCGAGGATTATAACTTTAAAGTTAACTTCCCACACTCTGGTTTGTAATACCCTCTGCTTTTTTTCAAAGTTGATATCTACCTTCATTCCTCCAGACAATTTTTATTCAGCTGCATCCTTTACAGCTACATATCCTGTGCTTCCTGGGGGGAATTCAGTTTTCTGGGTTGATGACAGTGCCTATAATAAGGTTCAGCGCACACTGGCCCTCCTATCAAGCCAAACCTCTGGTGCAGCTACAGCTAAGATGGGTCTCTCACCCAGTGGGTCCACAGAGATGGGCATAGCACGGGTCGGGCATTCATTCACCCCCAAGTGGGTCGATGATGCACAGCCATCGGGCTCCAGCACAGCACCCTGGAGTGTCAAGCAGAACATCACCCACTGACGGTCCTGTCAAGGTCATCAAAAATAGCACTGGTCTGGACATGAGCCATCAGAGTGAGAGAACTGCCACGAGCATGCATGAGCGACGGACCGAGGCAGTCTCCATCATGCAAAGATGCTGGAGGTCAGCTTTCGGTTGTACTTTCTCCATGCGGAGCTTCACTTATCGTGCATGGTACAGTACAGTGAAATATGTGAGAATATATTTGAAAACATGAGATTGGGGACTGTAAAGGCAGTGCAAAGTCCTCATGTCATTCATTGCCTCTGCTATGAGGCAGCGCGAGGAACACTATGTAAACCACTCTGGATAAATAGTTTATGGTTCTAGACTGGGCCGCAGCCCATTAACATTAAATCAAACACAGACTTGCCATCATAAAAATAAGAAAAACGTCCCTTTTCTTAAAAGCCACTCTAACATAATTGAGCACCACTACATATAACTGCGCCTGAATGAAATTATTATTTTCATTAAAAGCCATTTAGTAACTGTGTAGTTTATTTTCAAAAAGGCCCATTTCTTAAAATATATCCATATACTCACTGACCTACTTCCCAAGATTGTTATCTACATTATTGCACCACCAGTCCAGTGTAGAGCTTTCAAGCTGAACATGCAGCTAATCTTTAAAAGCATGTGCACAAAGTAGCTCGTAGTGTTGTGTCAGTCTTCCAAATTCTGTTTTATGTTCCCTGAGTCTCCCATAGACGTCTTGGCTTTTCTTTGTTTCACTCGTGTTTTTTCTCCGTCTCATTTCTATCTCGTCTAATTCCTGCATTGTCTTGCTTCACTTATATCTTATTACCAACTACACCCCTTTCTTTACTTTGTCATTAACACGTTGTTCTCCACCTTTCACTCTCTGCATAGCGCTCAAATCTTTGTGGGAATTATCTTCAAATCATTCCCTCATTCTCCTCGGCTTTTTCCTATTCTCGCTCCATCTTTTTTCATTTCACCCCACTGCTCCTGCTCCCTCCACCTCTCTTGTCCTTTCACATCTCTTTCTCTTCATTTGGCTGGCTCCCATCCTCCCTCGGTCTCCCTCTCTCTCTTTTACATACTCCTGATGTGCTCCTGCTGGCCCCGGTCTGTCCGAAGGGATTAATTGATAGTGAGAGATAATAAATCTTCCCATTAGGCGCAAGGCCCCTGCCCATCGCTCATTATGCACCCACTGCTCCTCAACGGCCTGGCCTGGGGTTTCCCCTGCTTTTTTTTTTTTAACACGCATGTCTGCCATCCCAACGCCAGCAAGGTCAATCTCTGCCTATCACAGTCGATTGGCTACCTCACGTCACCATGCATATTCATTCATGCATGAAAGCCACTTGAGGCACATGTGTTTATTCCTTTCCCCCTCTCGAGTTTTGCAGTACTCCATGTTTTACACGATAGACCTGGGAGGCCTTACCATGCAGCAGCTGTTGCATGCAAGTGTAACACTGTTTTGAATTTGTGGACTCCAAAGAAAAGACCAACATAGAAATCCCGGTCTTTTTCTTTCTATCTCAACTAGTATAAGACAATAGATAAGAAAAAATGAGCCTATTCCATCAGAGGTTTAATGGTACTGAATAATTCCTGTTACCTTGAGACACTTTTGAAGGATTTTCACATGTTCAGTCTTCAAAGGTTCCTCTGTTTCCTCAAGTTTCTTGTTTCAGCACACAGAGCTGCCACTTGCATTGGCTGGTTCCTGACCTGTATCTTACTAACTATTGAGACAGCCACTTTCTTATCTGTCTTCTAATATCCATCTCATTTTGACACAGATCTCATGTTTATAGCATTATTCTTTATTTGACTGGTATTATAGCTATGGCAAAATGCACTGTGGGTATTTATCGTGCTTATTATCTTTCTCTAAGGCCATTACTTTATGTAAAATGCTATTTTGTTTGACATATTGCTGCAAGTAATGCAAGTATCCCCAAAGTGAAAATCCTTAAATGGTGTATATTCAGAACTTGGAGCAGCAGGATATTCAGCCCAGGATGATCTGTCACTAATCTTCAGTCAAATTCTTCAGTAACTGTGTGAGATGTTGGGCTTTAAAGACAGGTGAGACCTCCCTGCAACTTTTTTTGGGGGGAAATAATAATTTCAGGTTGCAGTTTCAAAAAGATTCTTGCACACCATAGAGTCTGAGGGACATCTTAAAGTCTTAGTGACAGGTGGGTAGGATTCCTCTTTCATTCTGTTTCCCTCCAAGGAAATTGAAAATTGTTCATGCAAATGAATGCATTTCATTAAGTGATATATACATATTTGCATGCATGGAAACATCTGTTAGTTCTCCTATTTGACATCTGGTGAAGTCGCATAATAATGATTGTGGTGTGTTCTTATTTCTATCTGTTTAAATTATTTTCTGTATATTTGCTTATCTTAATTGTTCACTGTACTTTCGATGTTGTCATATAATCTTCTCACATCGTGCTATGATCTCCCACTGGGATCTTTAAAAATCAAATCTAATGTAATCTAATCAAGTTATGTAGCTGGTACTTTGGAAAATCATCCTAAAAAATGTTGGGTTGCTACTGGGTTTTATAATTGAGTCAGTATTAAGTCAGTAATATTTTACTTCACGTGAACTTTCTAATACTACAACTTACTATTACAAAGATTAACCACCACAGTATTGCTAATAATGTGTTTTAACATGGTAACACAGCTCCAATCAATCAGTAGCTCAACAGCAGATTTAAATAGTTTGTATTTTTTATTTAAAACTTCATATAACCCATACAGCAAACTGTACAATTGAATTATTCACAATGTGTTAAAAAGAAAATAATTCAATAGCTTTTCTATAACATTTCATTGAATTTCCCCATGTTTTACTCAGATGTCGGTTATTCTAATGTTCTCTTGACACATACAGTTACTAGGAAAACAAAATCTTTTTTTTTTCCTTTTTTTTTTACAAAACCTTACAAAAACTATATTCATAGAAATTCTGCATGTCCACAAAGAAAACCCTGGTTGGCACCAAACATATTTTTCGCATTGTTTGAAAGGTTTTCTGCCAAATGATAGAAGCTGTGCAACTCAAAAGAAAGGTATACATAAAAAGGCATACCGTCGTGACTGCTGGAAAATCAAAACTCATATCACACACTGCTAATGGAACACAGGTTATGTAGCTTACATTTTGCATTACTTTTCTCTCACATTTCATACAATTTTGTGTAAAATGACATTATTATTCACATTAATTTATAAAAAAGATGTATATATTCAGTAACCAAACTGACTGAATCAGCCAAATCAGAAACCTTGTTGAAATTCCAACTAATTTTGATTATGATGAAATTTTCGATTATTTTCACATATTACAGAGGTGAAATACAAGCAAACTTGAGTCTTTGAATCACCTGCATGGAAAGCTACAGTACATGTGAGGGTAACAGTAATATAGTATAACCACGTATCGGCCGCAGTCATACTTGAGACCAGGTCCTAATTGGGATTTCAAGAGCAAGAAAGGTCCAGGTACACAAGATAAACTCTAAGGGACTATCCCCAAAATTATTGGGGAAGCTCAACAGTTCCATGTCATGTTCACCTTTTAGAAATATATTTGCCATCATAAATGAAAATTTACATACATTTTCCCATCTGGATGATAGCAATCCAATATACCATAATAGAATTAATTTCCATTAAATAAATAAAAAAGGTTTGGGGATGTGGAACTGGGGTAAAGTGAGGAAGTAGGTTAAAGTGACCTCTCTAATGAAATAAATAGCATCTAACATATTTGACTGTGAACAGAATTCATTTTGTATAAATTTAGCAAAATACATTTTCTCCTGCTGATCTTATCTACATACTCTACTTTGCAGAAGGGAATCGATAAACAATTATACAGTGAATCTCTACCAAACCAACGCTAAGTTTTACAGATTGGAGTTTCCTTGAATTAGATAGTGAACGATTTTTTTCTTTTTATTTTCTTTCTTTTTTTTTTTGCCTCTAGACCTATTGACAACGTAAACCTCACAGAGGTTTGCCGTTCGTTCAGCTCCCCCAGGCGACAGCAGCTCACAGACTCTTCGAATCTTCCCTCGGCATGACACTTGCTGAAGATGTACACTTACGCAACAGGCATCAAAGTTAACATGAACGCAAAATCATCATCTGCCTCCTGCTGTCTATTCACCACATTATCTTCACACTCTGTCCACGTTAGGTAATTAAACAGAAAAAAAGCTTGTGGCTTTCAAGTCTGAGATAACCTTCAAAATCTTTTCATATTTTTAAATCAAACCCTTGCCCAGTTTTCATGGCGTTCATAATGCAAAACAATCGAGTTTCCTGCCAAAAAGCCTCTAGATCACAACTGATGAATGAAGTAACTGCTTCAAAATGTGTTCAGAAGTACTTGGGACATTCAATGGTCCTGCAAACACACATGGAATAATTCCAGCACGATGTTCGATGGATAAAATTAAAAGCAAGCAGCCCAAAAAAATGCACTTTAGATTTAAGGTCACAGTCTCTTATTTTTGTGACTTACAGTTAATATTAAACTAAGATAGAGACAGAACTGCCAGATCCAATGCCTTCCAACCCAGCCTGCACTTACATACGTTCTCCATCAAAGGTAAGCAAGTTTTAAAATTAGTTCATATGTTTGTTCAACATGTCTTTGATTATCCTTTTGGAATTTACACAGACCTGAGTTTATGATTTCAGAGACATTTTATCAGGAAATCCATCAGGTCTTTTTCTTATGCTTCTTATTCAATGATTGTTTTACATTACAATATTAAGAGGTGAGATGGTTTGCAAAACCAGGGACAAATGCTGCGACTTTGCAGAATATGATTAACTTTGAATACACATTACCCTGCGTGGTTGGAAAAACTGTAAGATCCCTTAATGGTTCCACTTAAACCACTCCAATTTACTTCGCATTGAACACAAAATAAGTGCCAAGTGAGCAGGAACTGGCCCATGCTGTATATAGTTCTGTCGAATGGTCATATCTTTGGCAATTTAACTGATTAAAATTCAATCATGTACAAAATGATTTGGACATAAAATGTACTTCTGCTCAAATAAATCTAATCCCAGGACAGCATGATCAAATGGTCCACGGTGGAATCTTTAAACAAAGATGTCTCCTCATTCCAGCTTTGCTCTGCATCAATAATGAATTGCTTCCTTGTAACAGTTTAGGTAATTTCACACAACGACTTCTACAAACGCATATTTACTGCTGAACAGTTGTATCTTGCTACAGGCTCCCACCAATAACAATACTGCAGATACTGAAGGAGCGTTCGTGCGGGTTATCGTGCGTGTCCCTGTGAACCGCGCTTTCAAAACATCGAGCAGCTTATCACTCAGAGATAACCACTCAGGCCTAGACAACAAAGTTTGAGGTAACATTATTTTCTGCTGTCAAAGGCCATTCAGGAGTTTGTGTAAATCAACAGGATAAAGGTAAGAACTTGATAGAAATTTAATGTGTGGCAAAAACTGATCTCCAATGAAAACTGCTCTTCCTTTTCCTGCTAGTATATCTGCCATTTATTGCCATTCATAACAAAGCGTTTCTTCCTGCTTCAGTCCTTTTTCTCAGTCTTTTCACTGATTGAGGATTCCTTGAACGATGTGGATTTTCTTGTGTTTTTGTGTTGCGCACGTAAACATCAGACTTGAAACTGATTATTTGGGTATACTGTTTTCCCAGGACCTCCCCCAAATACTTCTTTTACCTCTCGTGGTTTGGAATACAGTGGTGAATGCTGTCATACCTGTGTGGCTGATGCTGCCATTTTGAGTTGGCCATGTTTTGTTAGTGTCCCCATGTCACTGTGGTTAATGGTGAATCTGGTGATTCCGTCTATGCCATTGTCTCTAGTCTCTGGCATCACCCCTGACACGTTGCTCAGGAGGCTCTTGCCCTGGGGGGAACACATTGTCATGGGAACACGGGGGTCATCCCAGTGCTGCAGCTCATGTTGTCCTTTCCTGGGAGTCGTCGGTCGTTGTAGGCGTGCATGTTGATCACTGCATCCGTCTTCACCATGACTGGAGGCTGAGGCTTGTGCTTCACCCGCCTCTCGCAGGTGAACGACAGTCTGATCTCGTCCACCATGGCACTGCACAAAGACCTCTGGGCAAAAAGGGAGGACGCGGGGAGGGGAGCAAGAAGGAGAAGAGGGGAAAAGGGACGGGGGGTAAATGCCTTAGCTTTAAATTGTTCTGACAGCAGAGAGTGTCGACAGTCTAAAGAGCACAAAATGCATTAGAACATAATATTCATGCTGTGTTACTGCTGGTGTGTGTATGTGTGCACATTCATCCATGGCTGTCAGCAATGTCAAATCGCACCATCGCCACATGTAGCCTGCACACAGTTCATTATTGCTGCTGTGTCAGAAAGAGTGAACAAGTGGTGCATGAGCATGCATGCAACTACTCACCAAGCATGACTCAAATTAGTGATTTACAGCAGTAAAGGGTTCATGCTATTCTGACATCTCCAATGACTAATAATGGATTAATTCTCTATGCTCCAATTTACAATTATGCCTGTTAAAATAAGTAAATGTTGTGGTGTTATGGCCAAGTACTCCTAGGGATTAGCCGAAGGCATGCAAATCCTTTTATAAGATGTTTGAACTAAAAGCCATGAATTCAGCACAGCTTCGATTTAGATGCTATGTGTATCATAACAAAATAGGCATGGTTAGCAACTTCTTTGCTAAAATCGAGGGTGAAATGAACTGAAATCCTGATGGGGTGTTAATTAAATTAATGTTAGATTAATTTTCCCTACATCCAAGCCACAGAGTGAAGATCAAATTAACTAATTCAGGATGATTTATGGGGATATATACCTGCTCACGTTCTGCTGTCTTTCGTAGCTTGTAGATGAATTCAGCGATTGCCACAAAAACAGACAGCACTAGGCCAGATGCCAGCACAATGAATAGACCACCCAGGTTCTGGATACCCATGGGGCCTGTCTCGCGACGCTCTTCATCCAAGCAGCTGCTCCCACTCCACCACTTCTCCTTCAGCATGTGTAGGCGCCCATCCTCCAAGATGCTTAGGATTGCTATGGTGATTTTGTCCCTGTACGGGGAGCCTGGAAGCAACATAAGGCCTGTTTTACTTTGGAAGAAACGCCAGCTGGATTCTGTGATAATAAGGTTCATAAACACATTGTGGCATACTGTCTGACTAGAAGCTAAAAAAACATGTCTTGTGCTTCTGCATTGTCTAAAAAGCAAGCCCTGACCCTAATTCTTCAAACGCAACACACAACTCAAAAAAAAGGCTTGAATTTTTCATTACTTTGCAGTGGAAAATGTACTCTGGTCATTTGCAGGTCTTACCGAGGGGAGTGCCGATGCCGTAGCCTTTGCTGTCAATGAGTCCTCCCACCTGTGTCAGGTTACAGTTCCTCCTAGTGATGTAATCGATAGTTGTGGACTCCATAATGAGAGCATAGTCAGACTTCAGCACCCTCTGAATCCCATCTTCAATAGACTTCACCAGTGATGTGCTTGGCTTGCTGCTCATAAAAGCCCACATCTTCTCAAAAGTAGAAACCTTAGATTTCTGTAAGGGATGGAAAGAGCCAGTTTAAAAAATGTGCCTTTGAACCTCATTTGAACGGTCTCCCCTGCTGCAGGTGAGGAAAAAGTGGCTGGAAAATATACAATGCCTTTACCAATAATAAAAAAATTAAAAAAAACGTTGCGCTTGAGCAAAATTTCTTTCTAACATTACAGTCCAGGGTGTTAAGGCTGAAAATACAGCTAACCGTGAAATCTTGCTCGTCCCTCTGATGAATGGCAGGATAACGTAACACCTATGGGCATTTTTTGAATGCTTGAACAGATCATTTTAAAGATCACACACATATAGCATTTTAGAATACAGGCTCTTCAGCCATTTGCCAAATAGATTTATATGATTAGCCCTACAGATCTTCATTGTCACAGGATTAAAGGACATTAATTGAAGCTTTGAGCACATCTATTCTCCTAAGTGCTACTGAAGCAGCAATAATAGAATGCCTCTCCATTAGTCTTGCACCAGGCTATGTGGTATTTCATGCAATTTCATATGAGGTCACATTTATGCCATGTCGAATCCTAGATAATTACTGTCTAAAGACTATAAGCCATTTCAAATTGTGAAAGATGCTATTTTAAGAAGCGTCCCTACAGTAGAAGCACAGTCTTGGTTGCCTTGAGTTGAGATATGATAGTCTGATATTAAAACTTAAAACTACCAATTAGGATGCGATGCAGGTGTTGCCAAGGTAGCGTCACTTTTTATTTTGCAGACGAGTAGGCGAGGTGAGGAAGGAAAATGGACCATATGGCACTTGGTACACAGCTCATCCTGGTCTCATGATAAAGAATGTTTCCCCATAGATCCCTTATCTCTGCTGCGAGTGCAACACGGCATACAACCGCATCCAGTCATTTCCTTCAACCTGTTAACAGCTGGTAAAAGCTACTTTCCTTTGATTTGCTTTTGTGTGGGCTTCAACGCTCTCGATGCGATTTAACAAAACAACAGCTCCTCATCAGACGGACGGCTTTCAGGTGATGTGACACTCTCTTGGACAACAGTGGCTACAAACCTCTGATAAGCTTCTAATGCAATATGTTTGTTTCAACAGTATCATAATGCCGGTCAGATAATGCCTTCCGTTAGCTATCAGAGTACCTGGCCAGCCATTACTAAAACATTTACTCGCTGAATAATTCATTCATGTTCCTGGTAGAAGTTACTGTAGACCGAAGGGCCAAACTTTTTCACTTGAACGGCCAAAACTGAAACTTAACTGCCAATCACGGGCAAAAGCAGACATATATTGTATAAGATGCAAAATGGCACTGGGATCCCAAACTGCCTTAATTATCTGACCCACCTGTGCCACGTGTCACTCTGCTCATCACGCTCAGATTATGAAAAATAATTAGTGCTCCTACATATTTGAAGCACATTTTTACCTCATAAAAATACATAAAACAACAGAACAACAGTGATTTGTATTATAGTTTTTTTGAAAGTCTTTTTTTTTCTTTTTTTTTTCTCTTTTTTTTGCCAGAAACATCTGGCAGCCAGGACATATATTTAGAGGTGTATGTGTGGGGACAATATACAATAAAGATTGTTGAATGGAAGCAAAGACAAACCGAGGCGGAATTTCTACACCAATCCAATGTCTTGTGAAGGTGCTGAAGGTCATGACTCAAATTAAAAATGGTGAAACAAACCAGAACAAAAGCCGATGGGCACAGATTTGTCTGTTGCAGATTTCACCGCAATCTACAACCACAACATGACCTAGTTATCTGTCAGTGTCTCACAACCACATCTGACTCTGAACTAACCTTTCCAGGATGCCCCTTTCATAGTCAATAATGATACGATCACCTGTTGCCAATTAACCTGTTTACCTGTGGAATGTTCCAAACAGGTGTTTTTGGAGCGTTCCACATCTTTCCCAGTCTTTAGTTGCTCCTGTCCCAACTTGTTTGACACATGTTACTGCATCTTCAGAATAAGCAGATATTTACAAAAAGTTGATGAGGTTAAGCATTAAATATATTGTCTTTGTACCATTTTTAATTAAGTATATCTCAGAAAGGATTAGCAAATTATTACATTCTGTTTTATTTATGGTTTACACAGCGTCCAAATTTTTTTGGAATTGGGTTGTATGTACATCTGCAAAGCCTTTATCTACTCCCTGGTCTCCTCGGTATTTATCATGCTTCTCTGCCTCATTGAGTCGACATCATTAGGCCTTTCTGTAAGAGCAAGAGGGAGCAGAGGGCACTTGAGCTGTGCAGCTCTGATGAGGTAATGAAACACCTGTGTCTCCTTCTATTTGTGACGCTACAATCACAACTACGGTTAATCAAAGTATACAGAGGGATCCAGAATAACTTTCATTTCCAAAGCTATTCAGAAGAACTAAGGGTTGATTTTATTTATTTTTTAATTTTTTTTCCAAGGGTCAAGGAGTTTAGTTGGATCCAGACACACTAATTATTATTACTGGGCATTTCATTTCCATGGGATGCAATGCAGAATCTTACAGTATTGTGATTAGTGACTGTATATAGCTGAATAAACATGATATGCAGTTCCAAGACATTGCTATTGTTTTGAATGTGATATCAGCAAAAACCCTTAACCCAATCACATTATCAAAGCTGGGGGATCCAGCATGCAAACACCATTCAGCAGATTCAACAATGAGGCATACAGCATTTATGAGCTCAACCACAATTCTTTTCTTTTTGGGGGGAGGGGAAGCATAAAAACCAGGGCAGACAGATGCCCTGGAAGACTTTTTTCTTTCTTGCTACTGAATGACATAAACTTATGGACCATCTTCAATAGAAATGTGCAGTGTTTTCATTTTCTTATTCGGAGAAACTGTAACTCTGTTACATGTGTTATTCAGCACCACAGCAGCAGCAGCCGCAGCCGCAGCATCTAAAGCAAAGCTCAAAATAATAAAATAAAGTCAAAGACCCTGCAGGCAAAGGCTGAAACTTCGGAATAAAAAAATCATTATGGAGGAACACATCAAACAGTGCGGAGAAGTGGAGAAGCTGAAGAATTTGCCTTTGCTGTGGGAATTAAGATCTAACTGTAAAATATATATGTGTGTGTGTGTGTGTGTGTGTGTGTGTGTGTGTGTGTGTGTGTGTGTATATACTGTGTATACCTACTATTATTATATATATATATAAAAAGTTTTGAGAAAAGTCAATTTAAAAACTCAACATCGACATCTTGTCTCATTTCTCATCATCATTTTTGCATACTATCATTGCTGTACATGTCTGTACTCTGCACACTTTAGCTACAGTTTGACTGTTTGCGCTGTAAAATACACGACGTGAAGGAAATTTCAGTGGCTGTATTGTGCAGCGATGCAATGATTAGCCGATCAATCGGTCAGTCCATCAAAAGTAGATTAATCACCAACTTTCTTGCTGATCGATTAATCGTTTCAGTAGTCTTTCAAGCAAAAACATCAAACATTTGCTACTTCTTTGTCATTACAATATCAAGTGAAGATTCTGGAGTCTTGGACTGAGAAGTCATTTGAAAGGTGTCACTTTGGGCATTTTCCACAATTTTTTTGATAATTAATAGATTAATCCTGCAGAGTTATCAACAATGATAATAATCATTAGTTGCATCCCTAAGTTTGTTTCCATATTTTACTCTATATCTGTCCAGTGTCTTCATTAATTAACTTCATAATGATAAAACAGCTTTACCTAATCATAACTCATCTCACTGTGTGTACTGTACCTTGAAGAAAGACATGGTTGCACCATCTTTGACCACTCCATACTCGATCTTCGTCTGCTTAGCAATGTCGTCGGCTGAGTCCACAGGCGAGTCCATTCTCTCCACTGTGAGGAAAGCTGCTAAATTAGCTGTATAGGATGATATGATGATGAGTGTGAAGAACCACCAGATCCCACCGATGATCCTGGTCGACAGCGCTTTGGGCATCAACTCTGAGCCTGTACGCAAGAGAGAATATGAGAGAAAATCAAGCAATTAACCAGATAAAATAGTACCTGCCAAAACAGTAACTGAATGAAACAAATTCACTCAGCAGAAACACGATGGCGTGCATTTTAGTTAATTAGCCTGCAAATGTTTTTGGCAGTACCGCTGGTGTTGGTCAAGGTACTGTCAGTGAGGAAACAGAAAACAAAGCCAGTTTGGCAGTTTACTCAAACCCTAAGCTACGAATTCAGAATCGGCAGATCAGACCATTAAACTCTATGTTCCTCAGGCTTCTACTTTAGGTATAAAAGCCCTTCATGTCAGCCTTTAGAGGCTTGGTTTCTTTGAAATCTAATTTATATCAATAACAGACTGTGTTTTAATCGAAAATATAATATGTATCATGAGGAAATAGAAATACTACTCCAACACTTAATTTCATTGTTTCTAGTATGGTGTAGTCCCAGTATTTTCACAATACAACATGGAAGACCCATCAAACATTCTAACAGCCTGATTCATAATCTGCAACTAAGCAACTGTTCACCACTGTAATCACTTAACAGGTTTCTATTGCTAAAGCACTGCAGGCATTAAGATACCAATTCAGATTTATCTAGTGAGGATTAATAGCATTTGCACTTGATCCGAGACTGTTCCTGAATCTTTCGCCTGACATGAGTTTCGGAGAACCAGTTGGCATACAAGTTGATAAGCAAAAACAGCATCAGTGCAGGATGTGAGATGCCAGCTCAAAAATAACTGAGCAAAATCAAAACATTATATAGCTCCGTTCATCGAGTAATACTACGTCACCAAAGGTCTTTTTTTTTATATATATCACATGTAATTCACAAAAATTAGATTCAGACAGTTTCCTCCATGTTCCTCTTATGTCATTTCATAGCTCAATTTTACCCCATGAAGACATTAATGTATTTTACAAACAGATCATCACAGTCTGTATACAACAATAGAAAAGGAAAAATCAAGATATAGTACCTATCCAGACTGACAGCACACCTCTGCATCAGCCTTGACTTTGAGTGGTCCTCTGCTGAGTAATACTATGTTTACAATGGCTCACTGACTGGTGTTAAAGTTACTTTATATCTCATCTCTGACAACCTTTAAAATACCCTTGTGCTTTGTGCACTCTGTTACTTTACTGAGAAGATTTATGAGGGCAATTCTAAAGAGTAACAAGCCCACAGAAGGGGGGCAGAGTGGTCAGCTCTTTAACCTCTCCTCCCAAATTTGATTGGATTTGTCCTTTGTGGTTTGACAAAGACTCTACATGGTTACAAACAAAGGGAGACAGTAGCATCCTTTAATTCACTATGACTTCAGAGAGGGCAGATCCAGATGCATTCTCTGGTTGCACTAAAAATGAAGTGGAGCAACGGGTAACTCAATTGAATTCCACACTATAAAGTGCTGTTGTCAGCAGGGAACAGTATATGGCGCTGTATCAGAACACTCTAATAAATACAAAAAGCAGATCAGTCATATGGTGCCAGGGAAATAAAATGGTGTCAATATGCCATACATTTCCTTGAGGAAGGACTCCTATCTTATAAACCAAGGAAATATAAATGTTCTTTCAGGGATCACGATACTATTTCAGTTACCAAAACATCACATCTATCTCACTGACTGCTGCACTGCTCTTTCACATTAATGCTACAGTATAAATAGATGCCTAATGCAGTACAAAACACTGAAGTGGGATGTGTTGTGGCGAAAAAGGAAATTTTTCTAATTTGTTGTAATCAGAAATAAGGCCTATTTATGCCATATTATTTCAATTAACAGTGCTTGTACTGTAAGATGAACAAAAGAACATGTAAAAGGAGCCTTAAATGAGTTAACAGTCATTATAAAGGGAGCCAGGCTAACTGTGTCCCCCTTCTGTCAGTCTTTAAGCTAGGCTAAACACCTGGCTAGCTGCATGGTTAGCATATATGAGAGTGGTTGATTATCTCTCTGTATTATCAGACAGAAAGTGAATATGCCTATTTCTTGAAATGCTAAACTATTTTGTTTTAAGTGAGTTATAGAGCTTACAATTTTATATTTGTTGGGCATGGAGAACAAGCTGAGTAGTTAATGTTAGCTACGTAAGCTAATGTAGCCTAGCAAACATTAGCTCACCACAACAATCAATTGGCAACATTTTATAAGCTTACAGCAATAAGAAAGAAACATTGTGCCTTGTAATATTGTATACTTGTCCCCTTTGACAGGAGTAAAAAGTTAATAAAATGTTCAATAAGAGGTATGCTAATGTTTAGCTTTTACTCATAGTTAGGGTAGTGCGAAACCCCACCTGACTCTATACTCATTTTGCAGTTGCTATAAGAAACCACCACATTTTACTGATGGCACATATTGATAACGTTTGTTTGCTATAATTTTTAAAAAAAATTCTCAACAGACGGTTCAAATGCTCTTTGAAGAAGAAAAATCTTAACTCTAGGTGCACTTCCTAGCCTCAACAGTGGCTTTAGGGACCGTATTTGTTAATAATATCAAAAAGCAGACTTTAATTTGGAAATTTGAAGCTCTAGTGGCGGTCTGAGGAAAAAAAAAACAAAAAAACTTTGCTGCTGCATTTTTAACTCCTTTTTAGATTTGTTTTATCATCCAGTCTTATGATTTATATATCAAAGTGAGCATGGAGTTCTTGAGGCTCTCCATTTCCATTCTATGTTTCAACAGTTTCTCTGTAGTGCATAAATATTCTTAGCCAGCACTCAGAGAAACTGTGCTTTTAGACTTAATGTTGACGATGACAATGACTAATACTACAGCACACATATTCCTCATGAAGAAGTCACCCTGACACTGATATTCTCCTTTGAGTAAATGAACGCAATGTTTTGCATGTAAGGATGCTTTTTGAAATGTCAGTCAGGGGAAAAACAAAAAGCTGTTCTCTGTGGACTCACTGGTGCATCATGCTAAACGTGGTGTCCTGGTTTTCTGGAGTGTTTCTTCCAACTAGCAGAGCCTCACCTTAACGTGAGAGAACAAGACTTTCCCATGAGAACGATTACCTGCACTTAGCAGTCTCTCAGTGGAGTCATTGCACAAAAACTGCTTCAGAGCTTGAGGCTTTGCTAGTAGTTAATTGCTTTTAAATAATGACACTCGTTAATGGAAATGTTTATTTCATTTCAAGTAAATCTTGATCTGAATCTCAAGAAGGGGCAAAGTCACAAATTTGGTTTCTTACCCCCAGACAAAACGCCACCACAGATTACTTGTGTAACCAATCTTTATGTAAGAAGTAAAGAAAATAATGCAGTCATTTGGGCTTAAACACATGCTTCTTGGTAATATTTAGAGCAGAAACTTGAGAGATATGAAAAAAATGTCAGATGAAGAATGAGAGAATTGGGAATAAGTCAACTCACAAATCAAACATACTTTCAAAAATGATTTTATGTGGGGAAACCAATTTACGGGAAATGATCAGACATATGTTTGTTGTGAGCAAAAGCCTACTGAGACCCCCAAGAACGCTTTTGAAGTGCACAAAGTGTTTGCTTTTGCACCTCCTCACATTTTGTGTTCTTTGTGTTGTCTATGACACCTCCCTCCCACAGACAAGCTGGTGTTTTTTTTTTTATTTATTTTTATTTTTTTTTCGAATCTCCTCAAACACGTCCATTTGCATTTTAAACATGTCAAGGAAATGGCTTCCGTCTCAGCTGCTGTCACTGTGTTTGGCAGACAAGCAGGGGATGTCTGTTTATGTGACACAGACAAAATATACCTCGCTGCAGATAGCACCATACAGCATGTGTTACAAGGTACTGTAGCACAAACGGGTGTCACAGAAAGCCAGAAACAGTCTGTCTCAGTGTTAAACTTGCACAAATTATATGTTCAAGATCACTGTCAAGATATTTTTGACGGCGCTCAATAGAAAAATCAATCAATTTTGCATCATACGTTTATATTATAGATCACGCTATACTTAATATTAACTGCAACATGACTGTGAAAAATTTTATTCAGGGTGGTATGAATAAAATCTAATTAGCAGCAGCAGCAGCTTCAGTTAACCACTGTAAATATGAGAAACATAGGAGCTCAGGCATTGACAGACACAGCCACAGTACGAATTATAATGGGGAATTCTCCCCTGTTTAGTTTAATAATATAGGAAACTAACTAGCTCATTCTGTTTTGATTCCCTTTCTCTCCTCTCCCTCCCGGCACGGTGGTGCTACACTCGTAACCCTCTGCCTGCACCGGCAAATTGGCAGAGCTGCTATGCAGTTTCACAAGAGTGCCGCCGAGCTTCTGTGCTTAATGAATTGCTGAATGTGTTTGCTATCCTTACGGGCAAAGATCCACTGCCGAGTCTCACTAAGCCTCCTTGATTTGTCTTGTTACATTGAGGTTAAACATTTTATTACTTGGGTCTTTTTCCACCGCATTTTTTTCTGGGCCTTCATTTGCTTATAGGTCTCTTTGAACGGCCACCTAGCGAGTTTAAACCCATTTGTATCCCTTTGGTTTAGTGGTTGGTTTGGCTCCTGTGTGAGGTTTAGTCATACACTTTGGGTTCATGTGCTGAAGAAAGAAATGCTTTTGTTGTTCTGACTGGTTATGAAATTATACATTAGCGTGATGAGTGCAAGTCACACGTCACACCAGCCAGTTCTAGCATAGTTGACAGCTTGTATTTGTCAGACACGTTCTTCAACTTATCCCTTTCGTCCTAATGCTCAGAAAGCTCATGAGCAGGGCCAGCGCCTGCATTATGGGGAAATAAATGCAGCAGTGTTTTCCATCCTCAGCTGACATTCTCTGACAAGTGTGAGGCACCTATACTATTCCCTTTTTAAACAGCAGGTAGGTGACAACAGCCTTCCTTTGTCATGTAAGACTGAGCTCTGCAGTTGTTCTTGACAGGTAAATGTCTTATGAAACTGTCACAGAATGGAAATCATGGAGCTTGTCAGGTAAAGAGGCAGAAAGTGGGAGCCAGCAGTGCACAGGAAAAGAGGGGTTGTGTGATTGTATTGTTTTTGACAGGAAAGAGGATGCGTGCACTGCCATACCTTGTTGCATTAAGGAGCCGACTCCAAACCAGAAGCTGTTAAGGAGGGTGAAGTTGTTCTCCACCACATCCGAACCGGGGTTACAAGGATGGGCGTCATACCATTCATATGGGCTGAACCTGGGAACGAGACAGGAAGTCAGAAAGCTGTTTTTAAACCTCTATCTGAGATCTGAGAGCATGCAAGAATATCTTTTGCTTCCCTCTTGAACACCTCCTCAAGAAACTGAATCATATTAGCTTGGGAGCTATTCTGAGAGGCTATTTTAGAGTTCCGCCTTTGGTTTGGAGTTAAACACTGTTGATGACAGCACCAGAGCTGCTGTTCTACATAGCAGTAATTAAAGCAGCCTAAACAGATTTTTGTCCACTTGGGGGCAGCAAAACAAACTGTAAACACTGACAAACATGCTTTCAAACAGTTACCTATCCAGCAAAGTCCTTTCCTTTCAACTCTGTTTTGGTATCCACCTATAGTACTACCTGCTACATTGTTTACCAGAGATCTTTCACTAAAAACAGCAGCCTGCTGTTGCTGGAAAATAGGTTGATGAGAGCAGTAAAAGTGTACCAAAACCTTAAAAATGTGGGCGTATAAACCAAAACAATGAGCTAAAAGACATTACCATTTTCCTGATGAGATATTTCGCCAATCCCTGTTTTCACTGCTGTACAGTAGGGGGCACTGCTATAGATCTTATGAAATATTACAGCACTTCTGGGTCTGAAATTTTTAGATTTTTTTTTAATGAAAATGACGACGTTCAAGTGTTGATCAGAAAAGAATGAATTAAGATAGAATAAAACATTTTTGTGTATAGAAGCTCTGTTCTTTCTTTTGATAAATTCTCTGGTTGCTTATGTGTTGAACAAAATATTCTGGGAGTCTTGAAAGATCAAAAATGCTAAATGATAATATCTGGCGGGAAAAGTGTTAAAACGGGGAGGCAGCAGGGTTGGTTGATTCCTGTAGGATCATCACTGTGTGCGACAGCTTTCAAATGACAAACTTTGATCTATTGTTCACATAAAAACACTGACTAGTCCAGATTTAATAATGTGACAGTGTGTGTGGTCATAACATGCAGAGAATAATGCGACCACCTGCATTGTGTTAAAACTTTGTCACATCTCATCGAAACATTTTAAAATCACCTGGTTCCGCTTTAGCCTTCCCTTCAGACATCCTCACAACTATTTCTTATATGTTTTGTACTTAAAGGTGACCAACGAGGCACAAAAATCAAATTCTTCAGAGGGTATATATAAAATGTCACGTTTGAGATTATGAAGCATGAAAGCTCTTCTTGAAGTCACATGAAACCATAAAGCGTGAATCTTTCGAAATCTCTGCCATTTAGTTTGACACCTGCTGAAAATGCTGCGTACCTTTATTGCACAAGTCATTTTCAGAAGCAGATGTTGAGATAAAACATGCTAAATGTCACTACTTTCCTCTTTTGAAATGTGTTTATATCATGATTATTCTGGGTGTACTGGTGAGTAGAATCGGATACCTTAGGCTCCAGATAGCATCTCCTCGAAATGTGGCATATCAGTTACTTTGATGAGATACAGGAGACAGAAAAAAAAACTTTTTCTTCAAAACCAGATAACTAACTAAACCTGAAGTGCATATTCTCTATTCTGAAGGACCACAGTTTGAATAACGAATAAAGATTTAATTGACTGAAATGTATATTGTTCAAGAGATTGATACACTACAATCTAATTATATGCTGCAGAAATATTTTCTAATATGTCAGCAGTGTATTTTAATCAGACACTGAGCAGGACTGATGGTTAATCAAGGAACAGCTCTGTAATGGACTCTTTTCCAGCCATCATTCAAGTGTTTCTCCTCCGTGTTCAGCAATCAGACATCTGAACTGATGGACAATAAGAGGCTGTTTTTGCCTAATGTTGGCTCGCCTAAGATTTGTTCCTTGTGCATTAAATTGACGACTGTCAAATACACTCATCTCAAAGCCCAAAACATTAGCAGACATCAGACAGGCCTTGGGCAGCTGTTGAAAAATGTGGAGCTCCCTACCATTTCAATTAATTCCCTCAGTCTCATTTTGTTTTACTTTAATGTTAAATTGAAAGTCATGGTCAAGTAATATGTGATAGCAAAGAGGCAAGGAAAGGCTTTATCCAAACTATGCATGAACTGGACTTAAACAGGCCACAAATGAAGAAAAGTGAGTGGTTTCTACGCAGACAATGACAGCGCTGATTCAATTCCCCTGCTAATTTCTTAAAAGGCTGTGCTGGCAAGTGGAGCCATAAGTTTGCTTCAGACTGCATGCTGAACAACCGTACACAAAACTGTATGCAAAACCAGATTATCAGCTGCTGGCCAAGTACATCCTACACATTAACGGAGCTGATCTGGAAACGGTTTGGTGTCCAGACATAACATAAAGCAAAATATTGTGCTGCACCTCCTCCAGCCCTATGATGCATCATGGACTGTCGTCTAATGTTTAAGTTCTTCCATCATTAGCAGCTGACATTTACTGTCACGCCCTGATAACGCTGTAATTTTTCTGTCCCTTGTGAAGAATTTCAAATCACGAATACATTATAGAAACACAGCGTTGCCATTTAAGTTATTTAAAATAAACAACAATGGCGGTAACTATAGATTAACTACAGATGGATATATAAGCAATATGTCTGCATCCCCAAAATGATTTAATATGTTGGAGTTATTTGAGGAGCAACACTTTTGACAACATATTTTGGTGATTGCAGTTCATTGCAAAAGCTTTCTTCATTTTCTTCAGCAACATGGTGTAACTGCTTTTATATCCCTCCACATTATCACAGTCAAACACTTGAAAATCTGGGTGAAACCATACATCCAATCACTAACAGAAGAACTAAACAAGAAATCCACACTGTGTTGCAAGGTGTATTGAGAATACAGGAAGATCTTATAGTCTGAGGCAGACTGAGCTCTATGAAAGCTGAAACCAGGTCCCTGTGTTTCAACTTTAGATGATGAATATACACATAAAGAGACCTCCATCATTACACACTATGCAGAGCGTAAATTCTTATCCGCATCAACACGTTCAGGAAATCTTCCCATAATCTGTGCTCAGCAGCTATGTATTTTTTTCAGATGCATTTCTCCAGTTTTGAGTTATGAATTGAATGAAAGAGGCAAATATATTAATCCTTAACTCCTCTTAAATCATCCTTAGTTTTAAGGTATTGGCTCAAATGATGGGCAGTGCTTTGCTTTCACAGGCACATGAGCATTGCAGTATGTTTTACATGTAATTTATCTACAACTGTTTACTAAATTGTGCCTTTGTGCAAATATATATAAGTTACCCTGTAACATACGGTAATCATTCTGGTGCAGCAGAGCATTTGACAGTGTTTTCTGCCTATTATTGTTGGTAATGCCTTGACACCTCTGTCCAGCTTTTAAAATTACCTACTTGTACTGAAGTGGCCCCCTCATTGTTCACTGCTGTCTGTTTTATGCTCACATGATGCACTTTTAGGGATGCAGCTTTTCCAGCAATCTAGGCGTGCCTCCAAAAAAAAAAAAAACCATGCAACAATTTAAGATGATTTTGTGTGAACTTGTGTGAAGCCACTCCAGAATTTGTTTGGTCTCACAACAATGAATGAGGATAGAAGAGTGCAGCTGTTTGCTCTCAAGCCCCATAACTCCTCTCAAAGCTCTCTTTTCTAGAACTTCCTCAAGCACCACTTTGCATGAGAAGCTGCAGGAAATACTGACAATGATGCTAACAGGATATTCATCATATTCATGACCAAAAAAAAAAAAAAAAAATCAGCCAATCAAACAGATCATCTCCATCCATAATAATTTTCTGACTTATTACTGCCAGCAATTTCATTTTCTATGTAACTGCTGTTGATCGCCTATAAATAGCATCACATCAGGTGTGTATATTTTTTCCTCTTCGCACTGCTAAGTATGATAATTAGAGAAGTTATCATTTTTCACCTCAGTATTCCTTTTTTTCAAACGACCATTTTAAGGTACATCGTTTAAAGATGCATTGCCACTTTCAAAGACATCGCACAGGAAAGAAGAAATTGCACACTGAATGGGACTTTGCAAGGCTTTTTTCTATTCCTCCTCCCACTGCTGGGCTGTAGAGAGCCCATGTAGACATAAACTGCCTTGATCACTACCCAGCAGCAAACACAGTATGAGAAACTGGCTGGTGTACTCAGCCTGCAGTGCCATAACACAGTAAATTACTCTGTCTGTTGAAAGACCTAATGAAAAATGTATGAAGAATTGATAGGACGAACAGTATGGAACTTGTGGACTCACCTGGCAATGACAAAAAGGACACAGCTAACACCCAGGTAGGCCAAGAGGATGTAGACCCAGATGTCGGGAGTCATGGGGTTCAGGAAGGAGAAGAAGCCATTGTTGGTGGCGTTGGGTTTGCGATACAGGATGCTGATGCCCATGCTCATGAAGGGCTTGGAGAAGTCGATGACCTTTTCACGCATGTAAGTGATGGTGAGAGGAGCCACTGCCAAGTCTGCTCTCTGCAATGAAAAAAACAAAACAAAACAAAACATTATTATTCTGATTCCTTTTTCATATTGGCAGGGTTAGGGTTAAAGCGAGCAACATCCAGCTGTTGTTTGGTTGCTTGTTGGTCTACCACTTTGGTGATACCATGATTTTTCACAAATTCAGTTTGCTTTTTTAATATTTCTGAATAAACTATACCTGCACTATAAGTACTGCTATACCAACTGAATTTAAACCACATACCTGAAAAATTAGACATTCCCATCAGCCTCCACTGTTCTTTGTTTTTATGGCTAATTAGCAAATGCTTTCATGCTACCATGCTAATATAAGATGGTGGAGATGGTAAATATTAACATTTATTAACAATTCCAACCTGTTAAAATGACATCAGCAAGCACAGAACCACAGAACCACTGTGGACTCGTGTTATATCAATGATGCTGTGAGTCATCTGTTAGGAGGTTACAACGGAGATATATAACATGTGCCTTGATTGATTGGAGACACACAGTAATGTGTGGCTGTGACATTCTCTGTAAATCTTAATGTGTTTGTGAATTTGGTAATGTGAACGCGAAATAGGATTCTGTCTATTGGAAGCAGTAGAGGCATTGTTGCAGAGTATCAGATGCATCTCCATCTATAAAACCATTACCTAGTTTCATTTGAATGACATATGACACCATAGAGCTCTATGCATTAGGTACGGCTGAGCTTGACAGATAAGTTACAGTCACCCATTATATGCGTATGACTGCATATTCATAAGGTTACCATTTAAAGTGGCAGCCCCCACAACTCCCCTGCACCATGGCTGGACAGGAGGTTAATGAAACCAGCTGCTTGGTTTACGCTCGGATACCCCTTTCCTCCAAGAAACGACAGGACTCACAAAGGCAGGCTTTCTTTTCTTCCCACGTACTGAGCGGTGAGAGGGGAACAGGGATTGTTCATACAACAATTCACCATTACAGCACTTTCATCGAGTAAAATGAGATCTCATGTTTGTTTTGGAAGTTTATGCAAAGCCATTTGACCTGGCTCAACAGTCTGCTGGTTCCAGAAACACACACATAATCTTAATAAGAATAAGAAATTTGGCTGAATGAGGTAACCACGTCCTGTTTACTTCTTGTGAATGACATCCTATTTGTTTTTAACACCTTAATACATTTTTTTTTTGTTACAAAAAATATTCTAGAGCCTGAGGCTACTCTTAACAGAAATGTAACTTTCCCTGTGGTTCGGACAGCTTTTCCCTCAGATTCGCACGATAACAACTACATAGCAGTAAACAAAGGTCAGAAAAACACATTTCCACTTTGAGTGCGGCACTGCGGATTAAGTACTCCTGTGGTCAGCACCATGGTGGCTAAATACACGGTGGCCTCTGAAGGGATGGAAAGATGGGAAAACCAATGCATCCTGCAGTGCATCTGCTGTCTCTCGTAAGCTATTCAAATCTGTACATCACATACTGCTCCCTCTATTCTCTGCTGCCAACTGCAGCTTTGAACCAACCTGCCACTCAGCCGGAAGATCAACCAGCATGCGATTCCACACATCCCTTCAGTGGGCTAATATACATGCTGCATGTCCTTGTTCTGCTCACTGCTTAGGCACACAAACTGGGCACAAGCAAGATAACCTGATAGTGCCCCGCTGCGTGCCACATGGCTCAGTGTTATCTGGGTTTGCAGATGGTGGGCTTAGTGGTGTTCTCCCTCCGGACCTCCTCACCTGATGACAGCCTGGAGGATTGACGAAGTTACAACACACGTCATCCATGCATTTCCAGTCTACAGGCTGTTTCCTGAACATACTTTTTTTCAGTGAGCTGTGTCTTATTCTTTTTCTGTGCAATGATTGAGCACAGGGCATTAATGCATTGGCTCCAGCTCCAAACATACATTAATTACACACAGCTTACAACTAAGGCTTTTTATCCCGCAACAAATATTTGAACACTCTGCTATACAGTACACTCCGTATATGCATTTTACAGCTTTCAATCCCAGTGCTGATATAAGGATTTTATGGCACTTGCAGACAGTGCTGTTATGTTCCTTTTTATGAACATTTAGAGCAGATACAAAAGCAAAATTTGCTTCAGTGGAATGTTTTGCAATTGCAGAAACACACTTTGCTGAACTATGCAATGGCTACTGCAGATAACAGACAGCAATTTTTATTGTAGGGATGCTGAGGGAATATAAAAATGTCTGATTGACCAGTTGTTGGGTTTTAAAAAGCCCAGAGTGGGGAGTGAAAGCACAGTGTGACACTTGCATGCACAACAGTATAGACATGCCTGAACCCACTTATATAATGCAATCTCACATTGAAATATACAAAGAGCTAATTATGAAGCATACGCAATGTAATCAAGAAATTGTTGCTTTGCATAAGCAGCATGTTCAGCGCGTGGTTGCCTGGAACTGTGATTTACTCAAGGGGGGGCGCTTTGGCAGGCGAGACAGACATGTTTGCTGCTGAGGCAGTTGAACTTTTGCCCTTGCAGCTATGGGTCAGCCACTCTCATCACCAGGTCATCCTGCTGTCTCAGATAAAAGTCAAAATTACACTTGTCCTACCACTTGCAGTCACGCACTTCCCTCAATTCCAAAATAATAATAATAATAAAAAAAACCTTGAAATGAGCATAAAAACACAAGTTTTTCATTCAGAACTACTACTACAGTGTCTGTGTAGACAAAGAGGATATAGACTGGCTACAACCTTCCAGTGTATCTGTCAAAGCAAATATTAATTGCCATGACAGAAACAAATGATGTGCTAAGCACGCTATTAACATTTGCATCACAGCGTGATTAAAGTGATCATCTATTGTGACTAAATCAAGTTTAACAAGGCCTGTTGCATCATTTAGCACCTTCCAAACAATGCCCTTTGGCACTGCAGTGAGCTTTGTGACTGCACAGTGGAAAATAAAGGGCTGTATGTTCCACAATGCTAAATCATTGCACTTGGCAACGTTGCAGTTTCTCATTCAGAAGCATTGGTTACATGGGGAGTAAATCACATAATGGCATCATATTCATCCAAAAATATATAAAAAGGCAAACACACAGATATTCACTCTTAAAGAGCTTTATTCTTTTTGGGTCATGGCACCTTCCCTGTGTGACAATGAGATAAATGAAGCTTGCAAGGGATTCTAAAAACTCAAGTCATGTCCTCTTAAAACAATGTCCATCACACGGTTTTGTGTAATTCTGCAGTGCAACTATGATTTATGAGGGTGTGCGCTATGTGAGCTGATAGCGTGAATGCATGAGCCTTGTGCTTCATCACCCGTTGATCAGCTAAAACCAACCGTTTCCCCCCGTTTTCTACCTCAGACCTTATCTAAGGCTACGTTTACATGGAAACGATCTGAACAGAAAACACAAAAGTGGAGTTGCGTTCTCACTTTTTATTCCACGTTTAGATCAGCGTTTTTGGGGGGGGGGGATCTGTATACATACGGTGTCACAAATGTGTGTTTTTACCCTTTAGACGGGAACAACATGGTGGAGCATTTTTTAAGATTTCCAGTCTGGAGGGGGGTTTCACTTTTTTGCATTTTTAAGCCCCAAAAACACCATCACCGTCTAAACAAAAGGCACATCGGATAAAGTATTTCATTGTTTTCACCCGCGAGCGTCATGTAAACGGGGTCCCTTCCTTAAAGTGAAAGCACTGATCCCCAGTCAGCTGTTATACTGTACATCTTATGTATCTGTATTACAATGAAAGGGCAATGGGTTTTTAAGAGGTTAATAAAAGTAGTTATGAATACAAACTGAACAGGAAACAATTATGACAGTGACCATTTACTTTTCCCTTCTCTATTTATTTGCTGCACATAATGAATGCAATTTATGCATACAATATCTTTTCTTAATAGTATTTTGTATAGAATAGATACACAAGGAAGTAGCCTTTCAGTGCATAACAGTACATGTTAGAGTTGGGAAGAAATACAGCCCAAACATATTACCTTTATGAGGGAGATGTGGCAGTTTGAGGTTTACTCTCGAGAAATATGTTGCCAAACTGGCCCCTCGTATCATTCCAGGGTCAGATCTCTTGAGCTTTCCTTAAAGTTTATGTTTCAGGTCTGCTGAATCACGATCAGCTTATCCATACGGACAGGGGTAAGGAAAGCAGTAGACCACAAAATAGAACCAACTAAAAATCCACAAAGAAGACGTCATGCACCCTTGGTCATGCGATAAGGAGCAGTAAAAGCAATAACTAGCAGTCTAGATTCTAATCTTCACTTCTGCTGCTATTTACAAAGGCAATAGACCCAAAAAGCTAAAATAAATGCCTACAGTTTAAAATCCATGCTTAAATGCATCTCTTTAACTGGATTTATCTGACTTACAACAACTCTCCAAAAAACACAAGCAAATGGAGCTACTCGTGTGTGTGTGTGTGTGTGTGTGTGTGTGTGTGTGTGTGTGTGTGTGTGTGTGTGTGTGTGTGTGTGTGTGTGTGTGTGTGTGTGTGTGTGTGTGTGTGTGTGTGTGTTCGCGCGCACATGTGCGTGTGTTCACCAGTGTATGTTCATAAGGACCTCAGTCCAAAGGTCTCATCACCAAATGCTACATCTTCACAAAGCACATGTAAACCTTAAGTCACAATCAACAACAACACTATTTTTCATGTATTTTTTTGGCTGTAAGACAATGAACAGACTTACTGTGGCCACCTGCACGCTCTCCCTTTAAAGAAGGGCCTAATATAAAGAGCATGTGCTGTTTAACGATGGAGTCATGCATCTTCATTTCGTGCCAGCATTCTCTACCTTTAGTAATCCATTTGTTCCCCTCAAGGTTATTGGTATTAACATGGATCTCGCAAAAAGCTTGGATGGAGAAATAAAGTGCTGCAGTGGGAGCCCACCTTTCCCAACCCTTTCAGCACCGAGCCATTGACTCCTGCCATACGATTCCCTGCACTAAATGCCACTTAAGCTATTACAAGTTTTCAGCTGAGTACAGCGCTGACCCGATGGGGCTGAGGACAAAGAGAGAGCAGTGACAGGGACACTTATGAAATGCCAGGAGAGAATTGCCACCATCACTTGGATGTGAGGCTGTTTCATGGCCGCTGAAGCTTTGAGTTGGACACAGACAGCTGCGATTGCCCACCATGCCTAAGCAAGATGATTGCCAGTGTGTTCTCATACATCCTTACAATATTTGCAGTATCACTTGCTCGGCCTAGATCTCTGGTGTATCCAGCTAAAGGAAGCGTTTTGTCTCGCTGAACGGCATCAACACACTTGTAACTTTTAGGCAACCTTGACATAATTGAGCCATAAATGTAACTGACAGCTTTGCAGGCTCTTCCTGACTTGTACTCAATCATAACTATATCACCACATGCACAGAGGACGTCACCTGCATTCAGTTCAATGGCATGCTTTTGTTGTTTTTTGGTTGTGCCACACTGTAAAACACCTTTACATTATGTGAAGCTGCATAATTGTACAGTTGCAGCAGATAATAAAGGAACAGTTTGACATGTTGGGAAATACACTCGTTCACTGTATTGCTGAGAGGCAGATAAGAAGACTGATGCCACTCTTATGTTTGCACAATAAATATGGAGCTGGAGCCAGCAGTCGATTAGCCTAGCTTAGCATACAGACTGGAAACAGGGGGAAACAGCTCTGTCCAAAGGGAACAAAATCTGCTTACCATCACCTCTACAGCTCACTATTTAACATGTGATACCTCATTTGTTTAATCAATGCAAAAATTAGCCTTTTTCAGTGGGATATGTCCCAGACAGTTCCTTAGCTGGGTGCAGTCTGTTGCCTGACCAATGCAAAGCTAAGCTAGCTGGCTGCTGGCGCCAGCTACATATGTTGTGAACAAACATGAGAGTGGCATCAATCTTCTCATAATTTTTGACAAGAGAGCAAATAAACGTGTTTCCTTCAAGGAAGAATGTGAAGCAGACAATATGAGGCACAACTTACATGTTCGATCAGTTCCCTGATCATGCCATTCCACTGGCCCTTCTCATCCTGGGAGCCGTATTTCCCATCAGGCACCAGACGGATCTCATACGTGAAGCCCAGGATGTTCGCCAGCTCTTTGAGCAAGTCGATGCAGAATCCTTCAAAACGGTCGTTCCCAACCAGCGCCTTGTCAGACTTCTTAAGCATGACATATGGCTCCTCCTGCACAGACCCAAAAGATCAAATGAGAAGCAATGGTGAGGTCAGCTTTTTCAATTTGTTTCAGCACATGCATCTAATTGAAGCAAAGTGATCTGAGCTGATGAGTCGCTGTTGCGTTTAACAGGCACTGACAGCAGATTCTAGTTCAGTGTGCGGATACAGGCTGTGTAAAAATATGAAGGAAGGCTGATGTATTAACGATAGGGGACCCGAGCTAATTTAAGACCGCATTGTAAGTAAATGTCTTGTAAACTGCAGAGCTGTGACTAGTGTTTGTCACAGTGATGGTGCCACACACAGAAAGAATGTTTATGTTATCAGTGTGCCTGCAGTGTTGAGCTAACTAAACCTACTGTCTCCCTCATGCTGCTGTGCATTGACCTATATAGCTGGTGCACAGGTCGGTTCATTTTATGGTCAGGTGGCTGACACTCTTTACTGGCCTGTAATATCCTGCCTGGCTGCTCATAATTTGGGCTCTATAAAAGCTTGATTAGGAACAGAATACCGCAGTGAAATGGAACATGCCCACAACGTTGCCTTCATCAATTGACACCAACCTCCAAGGGAGAGCAACTGAGCTCATGTCTGCAGTGACAATGACTAACAGAGAATAGCTCATAAATGATTTCCTTTATTTAGTGCATGCTACCATTTCCCTGCCAGATAGACTTGCACATCCCGCTGTGCATTTCAAAACATGGAGCTCCGTTTATACAGGGGCTGTGATAGAATTTATTGCCTCCAATAGCCAGGTGTATAATTTACAAACTGAGCTCAGAAGCACGGTAATTGATTCTCTAGTGAAGGTGACACCTTGTTTTCTTGGTTTTTTCAATTGTAGCTTGCATGACGCAAGTAAATATACAGTGATTGAGTAGAAAATAGACTGTCAAAGCACTATTTATTCCCTCAGGAAATTGTTTGACATGGAGGAAAGCGGAAGTGACGAGGATGGAGGTAGGGGGCAACAAAAAAATAATATCATGTGCTGGTGGCATGTGGCCGCAGCTATGCCTTGAAAAACATACAGTAAATGCACTAATACAGTAATTGTTTGCCATCAAAAATATGAAGCCACTTGCACATTACAATTAAGATGGCTTCTTAAATAAATAATAAGTTATGAATACTTGATGACAATGCATTTAAGGAACAAGCACACAGCCACAAAGTTTGCTCAAGTTGTCCAATTAACTTGATCAAAAAGTTTGCATGTTAAGGGAAAAAGTCATTACCATCTGTTTCTAGCCTTCCAATTCTTGCTATTCCCCAAGGTTTGGACTCAAATCAAAGTGTTTATACCAGTTCTACCCTCACAGTCGCAGCATGGGCGTGCATAACAGAAAGAGGAGGGAGGTGGGCTTGCGCAGAGACATCACAGGCAATGGAGTGCAAACAATTAATGTAAGTGGGAAAACACATTAAGTGCCTTAATCTCTTCAACAAAGTTATCACTATAAAGCTGTCAGACGTCTTGTTCATGCATCACTGGAATCAGTTTGATGCAATGTCATTACACTAAGAGGGGCAATTGATATTAAAGTTGAAACTGTCTTCAGCAAATCTGAAAGTAGGCAGTTTTATCATCTCAAACTAATGATTCCCAACGAAATAGCAAATCAAGGAACATGTCAGAAATATTCAAATGCACTTAAAGATGAGAATTATTCCCCAAAATTTGAAGAAATGTAAAATGCAACTAAAACACTTGAACTCTGTGGTGAAAAACCCATCTCCATTATTAGCACTTTAGCTGCAACATAAAATCAGCAAACAGTGCCCCTTCCTAGTGCAGTAGTTAAACATTACACCACTTAAATCCTTGTTCCATTTCTCCTCTTTGAGACAGAATTAACATAAATGGCACCTGATAGACATTAATTATGTCTCGCCTTAACCTCACTTGTCATAATTACAGCGTTGTGGTCCAATATAAGCATAATGATAGTGTTTATCGTTGTAGCTTGTGTATCTGTCCTGGAAAGGGAGCACAGGGGGGACGTTTTTGTCAGCACCTCCCTGATAGCTCCACAAAGACATCCAAACATCCAGTGACAGTGTTAAGTACATACAACTGGGCATCTACAAATTAATTCGATGTGGAGCTGGAGGATGCTTCTTTCTATCTGCATACGCAATTAATACATTCTCATAGTTCATTGTACTCCTTTCTTCATTTTTGCTTCAGGCATTCTCACTTTACATGATCCTGATGCAAAGTTAAAATCTCATCTGAATGCAGCACACCTACACTATGCAGTTCATGATGGTGGCAGATTTACCATTTTAAATTCTTTTTCGTAAGAAATGGGCCCTTCATTTTAGACGGAAATAGAGAAAAGCAGGCTTCTCATTTCTAACCGGTGCGTAGCTTAAACGGCAACTGTCTGGCTTTTATCAGCTGTAGCTAGCTAGCTAGCTAGCTAGCAAGCTAATAAAGCTAATATTAGCTCCATTGGGTGGTTGAAAACACTGTGAATTCTGAGGTTTCCAGCCGAACCCTTTAAAAGGACTCTCAAATATGCACAAAATTGTTAAATTAAGTAAAATTCATGCTAAAACACTGAGCCTAAAGCTGAGATGTATGCTTTATTGTTCATATTCCCAATCACTAGCTTCAGTATCACATTTAAACATACTGTAAGGAAAAAATGGCTCCAGGAATTCGACTAAGCAGTAAGTTAAAACATATAATTAGTTAACTACCAAAGACTACCAAAACGGTAAAATAAAGACTCTTAGCTACAGAAAAAGTGACAGAAATACAATAACTGGAGTTTCAGAAAGTTTTGTGTGCCAGGTTCGTTTACTTTGATGGAGGCAGACTGAAATGACATTACTCAACCCCTACTTCTTTACTTTTTTCAGTATGAATATAACTGCCTTACTGGCAATAGGATTTGGCCTCTAAATAGCGAAAAAGCAAAGTACCTGGATGTGATGCATTCAACACTCACCCTTACAATGCCCCACGCACACCACTTCAATGTGCAGGGAGGCCTGCTGTGCATAGTTTGCTAAGCTAACAGTCAATTATAATACAGTATCTAGTTTTGATTTTGCAAATATCTTACGTGTCAGTCATAGAGAAAAGAAATGCAAACTGAGCACACTTCTTCCTTGGAATAAAACGTGGCTGCTGCTTTCTAGACTGCAGTGAATATCACTGCTGGAAAGAGCTAAATGTAAGACCCTATTGTTAGGCTTGAATTTCAGTGCATTGTCTGGAAGGAAACCTTGGGAGACATGAAGGGTAGGACGTTTTTTCTTCCAGGCTACACAGGTGACCTACCAAGATGGTGGAGATGACGAGGGAGCGGTTAGCCAGGGAATCAGTGATGTTCATCCCTTTTCGCTTCGGCACTTCTGTGATGTTAAGACCTCCTGACGCACTCCACTTCCCCACCTGCGGAAGATGAAAAGCATGTAGCTAAGTGTTTTGTGTGTGTGTTGGTGGGATGTGACCTCAGCAGACTCCCCCGCCAACCAGACTCCCACATTAGTGCCAGGTTGAACACATCTCTGGCAGCATTAGATGATTGGCTGAGGCACCTTTATATCTGCAGGCCAGGGTGTTTGGGAAAGCAGGGGGTGGTTCAAGCATGACGGACAAATCAAAGAAACTGGAACACGTGATGGATAGTATGTCAAAACAATGGCCTGATGCTCAAAAATATAGTTTAACACTTTTCAAAAGATGTAAACCTATTGCATCACCTGCCCTCATCTCCAAACTAAGCTCTGGCAAAAACTATGAAAACAGATACGAGAATGTAGAAATACAGATCGCGGCTTCTGTTTAACTAAATCCAACAGATCACAAAAAATCACTGGAAGTTTGCTCTTTTTGTATAATCAGTTTAAGTATGCAGTAATGATATGCTTTATGATTAGTTCTATTATTTTGGTATATTGCTGCTGTGAGTTTTTTAACGTGTGTTAATGCACATGAAAAAGGATAAATCATGGGGCTAAAACAACGAGAACATTATTAATAACAGCAAATGCTGCAAACAGGTGACAGTTCATTTGAATGAAGGTACAGCATGTGGGTGCTGGTTGGATTACATTGTGAAAGTAATTTTTCTCTGCAGTCTCAGTGAGATAAGCCAAGAGATTTGAACAAATAAAAGGAGTTATACATGCGAGAAGCCCTCAGGCAAAAAGCTCTGCATATTGTAGAGACACACTCTGGAACATATCATTAGCACAAATAGTCCTGTGGCTGTCGGTAACAATCTTTGTTTGCAAGTCGGGCCCTCCACCAAACCCTCCTCCCATCACTCCTGCCTTCTCTATTACAACAGAGACAGCTTTTAATATTCACTGGGGTTTGTGCTTGAGGTGGATCCATTTAAAGACATACAGCCCCCCACAAAAGGCATGAAAAACTTCTGTTAATGTCCTCCCTGCCTAATCCAGAGAGAGGCATATGCTCTAATTTGAAAAGCACATTAGTTACAGCTTGTCACACAGGCAAAGAGGACTCCAGGAGAGAGATTTAAAAATATCTGTGAATGCTTTCCGCTTTGCAAAATTCTTTCTAATTGTACCCAATTACAATTAGCTCAATTCATTAAACATGATTAGCAAAAGGTTTGATTCAAAAGTTATTTACTCCTGCAACCACATGGAGAGCATTACATGTATTCCACCCTCCCGAGCATGTTGAGTGAAAGTGGCACACAGAGAACCTGTTCATAATTCCAGCAAAGCTCAAACTTGGGCTAATATTCAATTACAGTGGATTAGTTGAGAAAAGTCCACATCTTAACCGGCTCAAACAGTTAAAGCCGATTCCACGGATATACAAGGAAAGAAAAAAAAAAAAAAACAGCAATCCGGATCAACGTTAGCATGCTTGAGCGTAGGATTTGACAGAGACACAATGAGAAGATGTTAATATGGCATCAAATACTTTTGCAAGATGACTGTGCTTCAACTTAATTGACCACATGCAGGATGAGATGCCAGTGAAAGGGAGAAGAGGAATCATTTCAAAGCAGTAGTGTTACAAGCTCCATTCTTGAACAGGGTTACAAGCCGAAAAGCCCCCGCTATTATATGTATAGTGTTGAGCCTTTAGGGAGTACTTGAGGAAGTCATAATGGGACTTATCCCTATTTGATGTATTCATAATGTATGAAAGCCCTCTAGTAGAGAAAAGCTGTTATAGTCCAGAGGGTACTTTGCCTTCCAGTATAATAAAATAAGTTCTACATTACCAACCTTTTAGTTGTTTTTTTCCTTTTTTGTAAAACGTGTTTATACAGCTCATTACCACCAAACAGCATTTTGGGCATCACCTCAAATTATCATTAAGAGAGGCTGCAATTAACACCCTAATGTGTACCCTAATCCAATTTGCTTTATGATCCACTAACTTATGCTTATGTTGAAACAGCCAATTTGCTTCCTTGTTAGGAGGTAAATGATTCTGTCAAATCTGCATTATCTGTTCCACATCAAGAGGAGAATCTGAAACTTATTTCTGAAATCAATATTCCATTAAATTCTTTTTATGGCATAGTCGTTACAGAAGTTCCAACTTTAATTTTTTTGTGCTCTCATTCCATCTCAGCAAACAATCCACTGAAAAGAAAGAGTTACCTTTTCAAGTCCGTCCTCCTTCAGACTGATGATGTCCAGGTCGAAGTCTGTGCGCAGACCGCTTGTCTTGTTGAATGACAGTCTCCCCGTCAAACCATCCCAGTGGGACTGAAAGATAATATATCTACATATTTGTACTATATTTATGTTGAGACTGAGATGTTGCTGTTTACATTGCACTATATCATGTACCAAATTCTTGGTGACACATATTGTGAGGCATGTAACAAAATATTTGGTATGCATTACAATACGACGACGGTAATGAACAAATAAGCAGGGAGAAATGGCTGTCAACAATAAGCGCACAAACACGTACCAAACACTACAACACCCTCTATGTTTCACTGAGTAAATTCACACCCACACCCACACACACTCACACACAGACCAAAAGTCCAAACATAAACCGTACAGGCTGCATTTCCTTTCTGTTTTTTTTAATTACATTTTACATCTCAACGCCTCCAACGCATTTTCCCTCCAGTCTGCGGAGTTAATTAACAACCATCTCCTTTTGCTTGATTCCCCATGAGGGGGAAAAACACATAACTGCCCCCTATTATGATTCCCCGATACCCGCCACCTCCACAAACATGGTTACGGGCAAACAAACGAAAGTCTGCTGCATTCATCTTCCTCTCACACTTGCGGGTAGCCATCTTTCAGCACTCATAACGCTAACTCTTCTTACCTGGCTTTGTCCTTGTCTGTTTTAGTTTAGTCTTCACATGTGTACAATATGGCATGCTCGTATTTATTTGCTCCTTTGTCTGCAAAAACAGATTAATTGTCTATCGGTGTCACTTTCATTCAGTCACAGCCTGATGCAGGCACCGGATCTTGAAAAAGTCTTGATGCAGCACAGTAATCAATCCTTGTGTGTCAAGTTGCAGCACTTTTCTAATATTTAAAACTGAGGCAATCCAACAGGCTATAGCTCTCACCTGTCTTCTTTGTTGTTTACCAGAAGTTGTGAGAAGATCAAAGCTTCAAGGGGAAATTTGTGGCACTCTCCTTTTCTAAACCCCCTCATGCCTCATTCCATCTGGCCTCTCGCCACCAAGGTGGGTGGCATGTTCAAACAGCTCTAATTCAGAGAGTGACATTAATGACTGAACCACATCACGCTCCAAAGGGTCAGTTTGACCTTCAGATCATGTCAGACGCCTGTCTTGAAGCGAGTGTAAATCACGCCTGAGCAAGTGTTGTTATAACCAACCACTGCAGTATGTTTGTATGAGGACAATGTGATGTGTGATTTCATTGGCTTTTGGTCACCATCATGACAAGTCGCTGACATAGCTGCTGATGGTTGTTAGGCTAGCTGACAACAATCACTGTTTCATTCAACTGATCCCATTTAACACAAACACACACATGTGCACACACAAAGAGAGACACACTTGCCATTGTTTATTGCACTGTAATGATATAAGCCTTTGCAATATTGTGTTTGCACATTTGGCAGACAGGCAGAAACTGTTGCTACAACTCAGACACAAACAATAGTATTCATGGATGCTGCGCCAGTTGAGGGTGTGTAGCTGAGAGACATTATAATACAGGGCGTCAGATTTCAGAGCACATTTCACACTATAAATTCTTGGTATTGTAGAAATGGTTGAAAACAGAGTGGAAGGAGATGAACTGCATTTTCTCAGCCAAGGTGAAACCTATTCCTTTCGACAAAGCACTCACAAAGACAATGTAATAATACGTTGCGGATAAAATTATGGGTGGATGGTTATGTATTATAACTCTAGTTCCACAAATGGAGGCAGGGTACTCCAGCAGGGCTCGACACTTTGGACCCCTCATTTTTGCCAAACATACTGAAAATCAGATTACATGTACTTTAAATTCATCCCTGTACACTGGCACCAACACCTCCTTCACGTCAACACTGAGCCTCTGTCTGATTTACCAAGAAATTAAAGAAGCAGCGGGGATGATTTGGAAGAAAGTCCCACTTATATTCATCAAGCCAGGGTTACAATAATCAATCAAGTGATTTCACACAGGTTCCTCTATCTAACAAGCTGCTATATGCTAAATGGGTAATGCTTGATAACTGTACCGTCTGATTCTGACAATTTGTCTCACTGGAGTGGCCAAGTGAGACTGCTTTAGTGGAAGGTGATAAGACACAAGACACACAACTAATAAATCTGTAGATGGTGGTGGCGGGTAAACATGACAACACCTCTCTGGTCTTAGTTCATTGACTGAAAGCAGCAGTCATTAATCCCAAAAGGTTCCTTTTTAGTGCAACAGAGAGACCTGAAGAAAATCCTGAATACACATGGACTACCATCCTCACTGCTAAGCAGGCGGAGGAGGGAAACCAAGAGTTATTTTGCAGCTCAAGAAAAAAATGTAGTGCCTACCTCATCACAGAAGTGAGCTGAGGATTCGGGCTATGCCAATTGTGAGCACTGTCTTTGAAAACAAGAGAAGGAGCCTGATTCCATAAGGGAAGATCAGGCTTTGCTCTCTCAAGGACGCTGCCTGCTGGTGAAGAAAACCTTTGGAGGAGCCACAAGCGGTGGTCATTTCAAGCCTCCCACGCAACCACACTTTCTTTCAAAGCAGACACTTTAGGGGAAACAAAAGGTTATACTTTTTCTGCTTGTGAGCCTGTACTCTGCCCCTGCTTACCACCAGACTAAGCTTAAAGTCAGGTCAACAGTTATCCCTTACTTAGCTCCCCACATCCTGGTACCCAAGATTGGAAGAACCACATGAGGAACCACACACACGTCAGGTCAGTGGAACGACAGTATCTGAGAGAGACTGCTCGCTCACTGCTCACTAGCCTCTCTCACTGCAGGCACAGTACAGCCCAGGCAGTGGCACAGTATGACAAAGGGATTATGTTTTTGTGGCAGCCTCAACCATGATGGCAGCCTATTCTGACTTTGGAGAAATGAAACTCATTTGCATTTTTAACATGTTGATGGAGAAAGATGCTGTGGACGGGCGAGTCGGCTTCGGCACATCTATCCACACTCTCTCTCACTGTCATCCCAGTCAAGCCGAAGAGAAGTCATCACTGGAAAATATGGCCAAACTGGCCAAAGAGCATGCTAGAAACTAGTCACAAATGCAGTCAGGCTGCTTAGCACTCTGGAGCATTAAGCACAGACAGTGTTGTCAACCACCTTGGCTGTGCTTGCAGAAAATCTATGGATGAAAAGATTGCCACTGAACAGAAGTTGTCATCCATTTTGCTAATGAAAAGTGGATGAGGAAGGAGGTTTAGTTCTGCCCTTTTATATGGACAGCCCCCAGTAGCCATCATTCTGATTGCACTGTGGGTATATGCAAATTTATTGGGCAGTTACCACAGATGAGAGATCCTGGTTAGAGGGCAAAGCCTGGGTATAATACACTAGATCCAGGAGGTTAATGCTTTAATTTACCAATAATGGGGGCAATTATGAGATGGGAAAAATAAATGGAATCCCTGCAATTTTAAACATTTCTAAACCACACCCCAGACAAACACAAATGACTTCTTTGTTTGAACAAATCAGAATACAAATAGTCGCATCTCTGCACACCCTTAATCTGCCATTTTCCACAGGCTTGTTTGTGTATTCTGAGGCCCTGTCAGACTCTCATGCTAGATTAAATAAGAGTCGATTACACTAGTTGTGTTTTCAAAAGGTTACAGTACGCGCTTTCTGGAAAATAGGTTATGAATACAGGGAATTTATAAAGCTGACAACAACACTGCTTTGATGTGTCTATCAAGGCTTGGTTTGCTTTGCATGTGGATATGATTGATTTGCTGGGTAAATATCTAAGTCCCAAATGACTGCACAGCCCTCACTCCACTGTTATTGTCATAGTCGCCACTCAGTCAATACACTCTAATATCAATAATGCTCAGATCAAATAGCAACAGGCCAAAGGTGTCCCATCACCTCTTTGATGAAACTCATGAAGCGCCCTCCAAATCTCCAGGGTTTGTGGCGGTGGCACTGCAGCGAGTTTACTGTCATCTGCGGCGCATGCTGGTACGACACGGATACAATGTGGACTGCATCATAGGTCAGAGCTGCATCTGTCTGGAATAAGGGGTGAACATTATTTCAGCTGATGCCTGTGGAAGAACATAAATAGTTTGGTCACCATCAATCTAATCTTCAAACTGACATGGAAAGATCCAAAGGTCAAAAGCCCTCCAACAGAGCCTTTTTGTTCTCAGATTTTTCCTTTGAAACTCGTAAGTTTCATATGATTTATATGCACTTCTATTGTAGACATTAAATTTTCAGGTCAATGATTCACATTCATTTTATATCATGAAAGTCCAGGTTTCAGGCTCTCTTTAAAGGCCAGCTACATACAACTATATACATTTGAGATGATAATCAAGATCATAATTCAGTGTAGCATAGTGCTGTTGTCTTTGTCTTCTTTACATACCTGTCTTCAGCAGCCTTAGACATTAGTTGGATTGGATGTGGTTCTTGTACACTTACACAGTGCACAGAAACACCCGCCAATCAACTTAAGAGTAATAGCAGGTTACAGTCCTCTGTGTTTGAACTTTGAGGTCAGCCTCTGCTTTTGCATTTGGATAACAGACCTTTGAAACCTTCGTCCAAAACAATGAAACAAATAATGTCTGGAACTGTTTTTGGCATTATGACACAAATGGGACCAATTTCTGGCACTTTGTTTATCATCACCTGAACTGTAATCAGCAATTATTTCAGACTATACATCTATCTACCAACAGTGGCGAAACAAGTACTCAAATCTTGAAGTAGCAATACCAAGTGTAAAAATACTGACATTCAAAACTTACATAAAGTACAAAAAAAATTATATTATATTTATTATATAACATTTATATATATTACTGCATTATGATTGAAGTATTACTGTGTTCACTTTAATGTTGCAGCTAGTAAGAGTGGGGCTTATTTTAATAACTGTATATGCTGTTGGGTAGCTTAATCAATTGTTTATTTTAGATTAATAATCTAAAATCTGTTTGTTTGTTTTTTTTTTGTTTTTTTGTTTTTTGGGTAACACATTCACCTTCTGAACAAGTTGCAGTCATATCCCTGATTTTCCTATCTGGACTTACTACAGTGGCGTGGGCCACTGTAGTAAGCCAAAGTCTCTATCATTGTTCTATAAACATACTGAGACAATTGTGCATCATCCGTTATAAGCTATCCATTTGAAAAAGATTGGCTGTAAAGGGATGCACCTGGTCAGAAACAATGTTTAGGGAGACCGACGCATTCAAGGATAATTGGTGCGAAAGGGCTTAATGACTGTTCTCCAAGCCATTATATCACCCCCATCTGTGCTGTTGAAAGCATAAACGATAACCCAAGATAACCCTGTAGATTTGCTATTGTTGCTAATATCTGACCCTGCCATCAACGTACCAGAACAGAACCAGGAATTTTTGTGACAAGACGGCACTTTTCTCCTCTTCAGTCATTCAGGTTCAGGGATCTTAGGTCACACTGTAGCTCAGCTTTTTGCTTGGATAATGGGTTTGAAGAGTGTACTCCATGGGTTCAAGGCTTGACAGGCTGTCCTTTCTGAGACCCATTCTATACCTGAATGCTTAACTTAATAATTTATATATCTTGAATACCTATGTATGTGTAATGTTGACTGAGTTTTGTGTTCTGTCTTCTCTAATCAAGAAATTGTTGCCCATGAGTAAATAGACCCTGTGCCGCACAATCTCAGGACAATAGCTGTTTATAAGAGGCTGGAACCACTCAATAAGTCATAATCTCACCATAATCTCAATGTGCACATTTCCCATTCATAGAGCTGGAAAGAGTCAAAGTGATGCTCCAGAGGAAAAAAGTTTGTCACTGGTTACTATTTATGGTTAAAAGCATTTCTTAGCACGATAGAGAGATAAGACAGTCGTAACCGTGCTCCCTTTATACTGACATTATGATGACTGACATTAAATGGAGCAACACAGAAGTAATAAAACATACCGTCATGATGCCCTCCAGCAGGCCTGAGTCAGGTTTAGGTGGTATCTGCCTTTCCATCGACCATTTCTCCACAATAGATGCGACCTGAGGATTATCCACGTTGAGGATGCGGAAGCCGGTCATGTTGACACCACAGAAGCGATACGGCTCCAGGTCAATGGCCATCAAGTCCTGTTGAGAGACAACACTATTGAAGGATGGATTCTCATTCAGTCTGCCAACATTGAGCATCTTTGTTTTAAGTGTTTGTCCTGGATGCTTTCTCCTCACATGAAAAGAGAATGACGCAGCTGCTGATTAAAGAGATGCTATATTAAGACCAAAGAGGGTGAACAGCAGGAGGAATACAGTAGTTTTCAATGTCAAATCAGGAGATTTGAGCACAGAGTCTGAAGCAGCGTCTGTGTAGCAAATTAAATCTAAAAAAGCTTTGGTTGCAGAGTCGCTTTTCTGCTGGCAAATCCTTTTAGAATTGACAAATTGTTATTGTTTTTGTACCTACAGTACATAATAATGAATTACACTACATGAACTACAAGACTGTGATATATTTGTCTTTCTTAATCATGTTTATGTGAAAGAATTTTTCTAGGTGCAAATTTCTTGCTTGGGAATATTCTAATTATTGTTTGTAGCTCAGGAAAAAAATTAAGAAAAACACCAATTCTGTTGGATCATATTAATAATTCAAGACTCGCATTCCCAATGGCAACTTCTAAGCAAAAAGCAATTCAATTTGAGCCGCTGTAATTTCTGGGGCAGCCATTGTAGCTGAAGTGTGAAGTCACATGTTGACACATGTCGTGTCAGAATGGACCAGGGGGCTCGGAAAAGACATTTGGATGAACATAGATATTTCATTAGCACCCTGTGGGGTTAGTGCTGGAGGAACGGGAGCGTGTAAGACACTTACAAAAGCACAGTCGCCACCAGCCACTGAAATCTTTCTCCTCCTTTCTCTCTTTCCCACCAGAACGCAGTACAGTACTCTCTTTTATGAACCCAGATCAAAGTAAGTAACTGTTGTTCCATATGACATTCAAAATTGCTCAGAAAAGTAGATCAGGTTACAAGTTTCTCTGCTTTGAAGCTAAGAATACAAACTAACTGGGACAGAATTGTTTGTAAAAAATATAATTCATCTTTTGTGACATCCTCATTTCTATTAGGGCATTTGGGGATGTCAGAAAAGCAACTTGTTCCAATTATAAGTTTACTTTTTGCGGTGCTGCTGTGTACACACATCTGTAAAACCAATTCAACATAATCCTACAGCGGCATTACGCTGAAATCTTTACCTGGAGAACATGCTGCATGTGTCTGAGTGCATTTAGAAGTGCTATGGACGTGGCGAACATAACAAAGTTCTCAGCTTTGGGTGCTCAGACTTGCTGTGGCAAAGCGGGAGCTATGACAGACTCATTTCAAAGGACAAGGAAGTTATTACCCCATACCACTCTGCTGTTGCCTTTTCACGCTCTAATAAGTCGGCATTTCCCTCACCTCAGAAGATAAAACACAGACATCAGTGGATTCCATCAAGAGGAAATTGTATTGCCGTGTACACTATGCAAGTATTCATCATTTTGGATCAAATCAAGCCGCCAGGTATAATCTTCTTAATGGTGTGTCTATCAATGTGACAACATATTGCAGCTTTAGATAGATACCACACTCTGATTCTATAAAGATATCCTGCCTTGGTGTGAAAAATATTGTTGTTGCAAAAAATCATATCAAATAAAAGTTTTTAACTTAATCTTCCAGTATATATTTTTTTCTTTTGCCCCTGCCAGCAAACTGTTAGACTTAAACACACACACCAATAAACTTGTGATGAAAGGAGTTTGGGATTTCTCTATTAAAAGACTGCTGCACAAACACGACGCATGGCAGACCAATGTCATTGCCACGCTGTCGAGCGTGAAATATGACACACATCATGCCTGGACCTCGATGTCAGATCACATTATCACAACAGACTGGCCAAGTCCGGAGAGACAGAAAGTGTGTGTGCATGGGAGAGGCAGAAACAGAGACAATAACAGAAAGTGAAAGGAACAGCACAGATCATGCTGGTATTCATTCCCATTCAGTCTGTTTGTCACCAGATAGCCAGCGTCTCAGTGAAGAGCGGCAGCGGCTCCCTGCTGGGTCTGCTTGTATTAGTCAGACGAGATCATTTCATCTGAGTGGGAACTGAAAATGATCACAATGGGAACGAAACTGTAACATACCCAGGTTACATAAAACATATCTGATACTGAAAGAAGTGATCAAGCCCAAATCAAATTTAAAGGATAAGGCTGGAGATATTTTTTTATTGTGAACAAATCTCCAAAAATATATTAGACTCTCAATATTTTCTGTCCTCTCTCTTAACCAGTCTGTGGCACTCAGCCCCAAGCTCATGTTCCTACACACTGAAAAACATGGGGTTAAAAATAGTGTGGGGTCAACATAGCACTGAGACAATACTGGGTTAACTTGACCCAGCACCAATGGGGTGTTTTGACCCAGTGTTGGGGTTACTTTTATATTACTGTTGGGTTACTGGATGAAAACAACTCTTCTGCTGAGTGGGTGTCTACCCATTGGTGCTGAAACTGATATTGTGCCTGTGTTATATTGACCCCACACAGGGTCAATTTTTTACCCAGTATTTTCAAGGTCTTGACCACACATACAAGAAAAAAAGATAAAATTCAAGCAAACACGACCTTTGCTTTACAAAACGTCTCTCTCATCTCTGCACAAACACACAGGAATGCAAAGATGATTCCAAACTGGACCAGTAGGTGGCGATAAAGTCGACATCAATGATGCATCAAAGAATATTCAGAGCACACATAGTTATATATTTATGAGCTGCAGTCACTTAAAAACACATTATTTCTTTCATTTATTTGTAGTTATTTCATACCTTTCTGGCACGCAGCCTCGCAGTGCGAAACACATCTGAACTAACTGCCGGTGTTGTTGTTTCAGACATATGCTCAGTTTTGAGTTTTGAAAAATCTGCCCTGAAGAAGGCATTTAAAAAAATCTTTATGACCTTACAGCTGTTTGAGTGTGGACGAAAGGCCCAAACGTAGAGGAAAACGCTCGTTTTGCTAAATATCGACATAAGCGTGGTCAAGGCCTTAGTGTCCACTGAAGACATACACTCAGCTGCCAGTTCTTTAGCTTATTAGTTTAGATTTGATCTGTTTAACAGAAGCATTTTAAATGAATTTAGCAGTGATATTGGATATTAAGTTCGAAGAGGAGGGGTTTATCGGGCTGGTGGAAGGCTGCCATTTTGCTCACATTTTGATCATTTTCACCTGAAAAATATGTTATTTAATCATATTATTTAGCACACATAAACAACTTCACTATTTTTTCAAACTTGGAAGTCAGTCTCTCTCAAGCTGTTGTTTTTTATGCTGCCACCTCAAAGACTTCTGTTGACTCTCCTATAAAGCGGAGTGTTTACTACAGCACACTGAAGACTCCATTATGCCTCCAGCTTGTCAAACAAAATTGATATTATGGACTGGATCCAAACCCCATTGGCAATTAGCCGCTATTCATCAAAAACTCAAGCGGTGGGGAGATGAGGACAAACGAGACTCTATTTGCATTAACAAGCATGGTACATTACCAGAGTGGTGAAGATATAGTGGTAATACTCTGTCATCATCCCCATGGTCTGAGCCTGGAGGGAGACGGGAGAAAGAAAGGTGTGAATGAATAGAGACAGGATAGAGAAAATGGTCATTTTGACATGTCAGGGCATTTTAGAATCAACAGCACAGTCAGAACAAGCAAAGCTAAAGAGATGCACCAGAAGACCTTTGCCAGTAAATAAGAAAAGAGCCTGTTTTTAACAAGCATATACTAATTAACCCGCTGTTCATTTTCTTTCTGCTACTGCTGGCTGGGATTTCTGAGCCATGCCATACGTGCTCCACAGAATTACAGAATAGCCACAGCACTGGATGCCTTTCTATGCATTTAAATGGTTTGCAATGGCTTAGGGCATGTGACGTTATCCCAACAGAGAAGAGAGGCTTCAGTCAAAAGAGCTCGGTAATCTTTGCCTCATATCCGAACACTCCATCACCGCCACTTGTTTCACTCAATCTACATTCAAAGGCACGGCATTCTCATGGCGGCTGTGCTTCCCATTTAATTGTACCATCTGTCGTGAGAAAAAAAAAAAAAAAAAAAAAGCCAAGGTTATGTAAATAAGATGCTATGCTTATGTGAAGGCAAATTCACTTCTCCATCTATAGACATCAAGCTAAATACATGACATTGAAACTTTCTGTCAAATTTTCTATTGTGAGTTTTCATTAATTGAAGTTTTTTTGTTCTTTCCTCTGCTGCAGGATGAATTTAGAGATAATATGAATCTGTCAGCGTTTCTATTCTTCATCAAGCTCTTATTTTAGTAAACCTCCATATGTTTCTGTTCCCAACAATACAGTAGGGTCAGAGCTCAAAGTTAAAAATAAAAGCATATAGCAGACGGTTATTTTAAAAGACGCAAGGGACATCTTTCCTATTTTCTCCCATCCGATCTGAGAGGGAGCCTAACCTGACAGAGGCGTGTTGAATGCAGCCGAAGAAAGGACGTATGTAATGATGAGAGTCGTGGCATGACAAATGAAATATTCCAAGGGTATAAAGCGGTACTTCAGAGGTGATATTCAAACCTTTTAAAATAGTTGCGTCAGATCTTCCTTCACAGGCACCTGCAGTCGAGTCACATTCTACATAAATTCCTGTTTCTTGGATAGGACCAACCGCTCTGTACAACCAAGGAGCAGTCTGTGAATCTTAAGATACTGTAATTCAGCAGCAGGTAAATGTTGTCATATTCAGTCCAAATTTGCCTTTAGAAAGAAGGTTGTCAGAATTTTATTGAGAGATCTGTATTTGCAAGCTGTAGTTTTAATATTCGCAATGTTTACCTTTTTCAAATGTATTTTCATCTATTTTAGTTTTTATTTATTCAAAGAAATGTCTAAAATTCTCTGTGTTTAATCTCTCAAATGTGAATATTTACTGTTTTCTCAGTGTTTTATGTCAGTAAACCAAATATTTGTCATATCCAGTGATGATGACAGACAGGTAAAATTTCTGTGGCACGACAAAACAGTGTTGTACACAATTAAGCAACATAGTTGCAACCGAGCGCGGCGGTTGTGGTATTATTGGCATCACTCAAAGCCATCGCCTGTTTCCCGTCTTTTAAGAGCTGTGGTCTGTGCTGCTGCGCCCTGACAAGTTGGTCCTGGAAGAGGAACTGTCTGGAGCGTTTTTGCCTCGAAACCTTCTCCCACTTCATCTCTCCAGAGGACAGTGATTCCTCAGTGTGAGATGTGCAGACTGGCCACAAGCGGATATATGTCACCTTAGATCATCACGACTTGGGAGGACTGAGTTATTTAAATAACTTGGGAGGAGAAGATGCATTTGGTAAACATGTTAACAAAGGCTGACAACAATTTGAATGGGGGGGGGCTCTTGTTCCTGACAACTATAGAGCATCAGACCACCTACACGATCTTCACTCCGAGCATCACACTGACAGTTCTTTGTTGGCTGATGATCATTTATATCAAAACACGTGTATGTATAGTCTTGATAGTGAAACATTTTGGATCTCATCCCAGTTTGTGGGATGTGTATTAAATTCAAACCGGCCAACGATTCATCCTTTAAAAGCGTCTGATTTGAACGAGATCAGAATGCTCCAGACACTAAAAACAGAAACAGGATTTTTGCATTGTTTTCCGTCCTCCGTCAAATATTTAACTGGCAAACCTGAGACGCATCAAATGGCGAATGCCCAAACTTCGTTCTAAGAACTAAGTATCACATCAATAGTTTTACAGTCTGCAATACAAAAAAAATGTAACAAATGCAAAAATGAACATCTGTGCATCACAGCTGATCTCAGCTCAACATCAAACTATAACATGTTTCTCTGCTGAGGATCATAAGACGACTGGGAAGTCTATCCTGTTCACAAATATCAGCTGGTTAAATTTAGATTCAGTATCGACTGTCTAACGCCATTGTCTCACTTTTAAGGTATTCTGAGGAGGCAGGTGGCGCACGCGGAAATCCCATCCTCTCTGACAACAAAATTTCACTCCTGCTTAATTATTACTGACACACCTTCTGCCGCTCTCGCCACATCGCCACTGCCAAGTTCTGGGCAAGTCAAAGCCTCCACATTTCCATTCACAACAAATCTGATGAGAATCAACCGGTGGCGGTGACAGCTGTGTGGCAGACGCACAGACATTAGGCGGGGTGCATGCCACGCTCTGCAGGCCTGGCACTGACCTGTTTGAGAATCTGTGCAGCCATGTGGTGGCTGCAGTCAAAGATGATGCGGAACTCCCGGCTTCTCTTCATTTCTTTGAGAAGGGGTCTCGTGTCCTGCGTGTCGAGAGGAAGCTGGCGGATCTTTAGCCTGATGTTGTACCTGGAGGGGGCCATGATCAGCTCCTGTAGTCTTATGAGACCTTAAGAAGAGAAACAGCACCAATGAGCGCAGTGTTACACAGAAAATGCAGTGACAATGAGGTGGATGGTTAAAACTCAAAATGCACATTAGACGATAGTCACCTGTGCTGTCATCGTAGACGACGGTGGCTGTTTTCCATTTGAGAAACTGCACCAGGTCCAGGATAGCATAGCTGAGTGAGGAATAATCCGGGTATAAATTGGCATAAAAGGTGTCCCTGTTGTCCATGGGGTGATGTTTCCACCGCACCTGGATGTGCGGCACTTCCAGTGCGTTGCAGATGGACTGCACCGCATTTGAGGACGAACTATGCGAGGGCCCGAATATTGCAACCACACCTAAAGACAGCTGGTCACAAGCTGCAGAAGAGCAAGAGAAGGAAGCTTGAGAAGACTGTCTGCTTGCTGCCTTCTCAGTCACAGTCCATTTAGTAAGGAGTCCAAAATACTTAAGGTTTGTTCCATGAATACAACATTTTGATTTGTGAGCCAAAAACAATCATCATCAAATGATATGTGTTGTTTTTATCACTGACCAGATTCTTGTGCTCCTCCACACTGTAAGCACAGAACAAGCCACTCACCTTTCCTCGACGCCTCAAAACTGTCGTAGATATTAATCCTCTGTATGTCATACGTTAGTGTCGTGTTTGGCAACAAAGTCCTGTTTCTGTTAATGTTATTGACAGCAAATTTAAAGGCAAGCTCCTCGGCGCTAACAAGTGAAACAGGTCCATCTGTTTGTTCGAAAATCCCTCCTGGAAAACAAAAGAGAAACAGACATAAGGCCCATGACAGTTGCTCTCAAACATAATCACAAGCAAAGGAAGAAACACACACAAATCCAGGTAGAGCTAAAAGGAGGAAAATATTGAAAAGCATTTGCACTTAGGACTAGCAGTGAGGGGAGCAGTGCACAGTACACCAGGTATTAAATTTGCTCAGCAAACATGGAGCAACCTTCTCCATTTTCAGGGAATGCAGAAAAAACCAATATCAGCTTTGAAGTCTGAAGCCATAATGGATTTAAAGAGTGTGTGCGCGCGCGCGTGCACATGCGTGAGTGTGTGTGTGTGTGTGTGTGTGTGTGTGTGTGTGTGTGTGTCGGCTCCACCACAGACAATATCTCAGGCCCTTGTCTCTCCATTAAGATGTCCTTTTATTTCACAAGAATACCACGTTGGTGAGCAGATAACGGGGCTTCGGCATTCTCCTTTTACATAAAATTCAAAGGATTTTTCTATTTTTTAGATGAGCTTGACCGCTGCTCAAAACTTACAAAACATGTCTATATGCACTTCAAAGTACTGCTTGATGGAGTATCAGACCATCAGTGCAGTGCAGAGGAAATACAGATATATTTATATATATTTCAATAGATGAAATGGGGTTTTTCATGATACACTGGGCTGACAGGACACACAATAGAGCTTAAATAACCAAAATAATGTATTGTCAGTTCCACAGATCTTATACATTGGTTTACTTGTTATGGAGAGTACAACAGCCTGTGAAAACAACTGTATGATGTCTTCTGCAGCTCTAAAAAAGAGCTCTCTAAGGTCTGAAAATATAACCCTGATCACGTCATAGCGATGGTGGCTTGGAGACTTAAAATTTATTGCATTAGAACAGGAAACATGCATTATAAACTGCTGGCATGGAGCTTGAAAGAAGTGGATATTTAACAGGCAGGAGGGTGAATGAAATGATGTTATTAGTTGCATGAGAGAAAATATTGATCCAGTGGTTTTGGAGCTTACTGCATACTTGGGGATTAAAAGATATCTTGGCCACTGTTGCTTCAATTTTGACTTTTCTGAACTGATTTCTTGTCATGTCTCATGGACTGGAGAACCCCTTTAAATGTGATCGAAAACTCACACTGCATTGACCTTAAGGAGGAATCCCAGACAAAAAAAGATGCATGGTGTGAGTAGGTGTGTGATGAATACTAATCCGTTTATGCAGGTTTATATGAAAAGCAGTTGAAAACCCCATTAAGCCAGAGCCTTTCCCTCTGTAAGTGGCACACGCATCCATATCTTTACAGACTTTATCTAAAGTGTTATTACTCTTAAGTTATTTTTGTTTCATTTTAACAGAAAATATTAAAAAGTCAGAGCACTTTCTTTGACAATGTTTCACTGTCATGTTCTCACATTAAAACAGTCTAAGTTCCACTATTTGTGTGTAATTGGCAAAGTAACAAACATTACATGTACTGTCAAACGTAAGACAACAAAGTGTCTTTGTGGCTCAGCTGCAGCCTTTAAGAAGACAGTTTAGACAGCTTCTTAAAAGATGCCTGTAGGAGCATCAGCTTACGGAGAGACCGGCTCCTCCACCTCCGCTCTCATCATATCATCCATTTCAATAACAAAGCAAAACATCTCTGCCATTCTCTGTCAATTCTGGAATAAAAAAGTTCACTGTCATCAAAAGTTACAAATGTTTTTACTTAAGTTTGACTTTTAAGAGCAGCTATAGAGACAACCTTTTGAAACCTGCTTTTTCGAAACACTAAGTCACCACAGGAGAGAGCCTTAAAGTTATTTCTGCTGCTTGTTAATGCGCGTTGAAGTTGATTTTCGAGTCAGATCTGTCTTTAAGTGTTAATAATAATCAGCTCCAGCCTCTTTGTCGGCTCCAGTTCAATCAGGGAAACCTAAAGACTTTATGGCTTTTTTTTTTTTTTTTTTGGTTTTGCTGGTTTAATTGAGTGCATTTATTAGTCAAGCTGCAGCCATTCCTGCCTCGACACTAAACAAGCTTTAATAAGTCACCTGCTTTAGGGCTTTTTTTTTTTTTTTGTCATTTTTAGGACTGTTTTCATGGTCTGTTAATCTGTTGATTGTTTAGAATTTTCCAAGACTGAAGTCTTCAAACTGCTTGTTTTGTCTACGACCGACAGATATCCAACTTAACAAACATAACCGAAAGCAGAAAGTCCTCCCTTTGCTCGATCTAATCTAATTTTGTTGTAGAAAATTTGAGCTTTTGTTACATTTCACTCAAGATTTATATGTTTTACCTTCAATTGAAGGATTTCAATACCTGAAATCTTTAAAGCACATTTTACCACCTAGTACATTATCCAGTCAGTTACTGGTTTCATATAACAAAGGGCACAGTAAATGCTTAAATTTAATGTGGCCCAGTGGGATTTAAAGAGCACAAAACTCTTTTGTTTTATTTGATTTCAGTGTTTTGGAGGGTTGCTTGTGTTTGCACTCCCATGGCCTTGCACATAATACCTGCCACTCCAGTATTATTTCACTAATCCCAGAGCAAACCTGGTTGCAGAGAGCTGAGCTTCGAAATAGCACCTGTGACCTGCTGATGCACCTGAACGGACTCTCAGTGCTGGGTCACAGACTCACATATCTGCTGCTGCTGAGGGCAGAGTGGCAATTTTGGAAGCAAAGCTCATCTTACTATTTATGACTCAAAGCCTCCCTGGATTGCGAAGGGGACGTGATGCATAAACCACCCAGTGGAATGCGCCACATTAAAATAAATGAATCCTTCCATTTCATGGGGAAATCTCATTAGAGTACATTAAGTAATTGCTGGAGTATATAGTAATTTCACTGTTAAGAGGATAAAATGTGCATTGCTCAGAAGCACTTTAACAAATTTAATAAACAGAGGGAAACCTGCTCCTTGGGAGGAAAATCCTGCAGATCCTGCTTTGCCGTTCTCAGAATTCTGCTTTAAGCACAGTAGCAAAGCTTCATGCACAAAAGCTCCCGCAACTCCATCGAATAAGGAATAAGCAGTTCTTTTCGGCATCACACAAAATCTACTCTAATGATGTAGAGATACGAATATTATGGAGCATGTTTACAAGTTCCCATTTCAACAACTACACTGAATGTTCGTTATGGCAGTGGGCGCGTGCAAATTGAGATGCATGAATTTCAGACTTGTTCTTGTGAATCTCAGTCAAAAGGCTTCAAATTAGCATGTCTCCAGTAGACAAGAACACAAAGGCCTTTAATTAGTCTCCAAGGTCCTACCACAATATATAAATCAGCCACTAATTGAAGCTGTTTCCATAATTTGTCCTTTGAGGAGTTTGTGGATCAGCTGCATTCAAAAGCCACAGTCTGATGTATGTGAAGAGAGGATGATTGAAATTCAAGTATAAAGCTGCAGACACCATATCAATATAGACAGCAGGGACAACTAGCAGTGGCAGTGTCAGATATAATGAAATGTTACACTGTTATGCTACATTGTGCAGAGGCAGTTCCATAATTTCTCACTACATCTGCACTGCTGGTTTTGCTGGAAGGTTCCAGTAGCGTTAACTAAAATAACAAGCCTGCATCTAGAACTGATAAACCTCATCCCAACCAAAACATGTCAATCGCCCCCTGGTGGCTGGCTGCAGTATAGGTCACAAACCCTGCTCCCTACTTGCGAGCGGATGGGACAAAAATCAAAGTATACATCTATAATTTTACATAGTTCTTATCACATTGATGTATGCTGAAGTCTTCATTTCTTCTGATAAGTTTGCATTTAATCAATGATTTGATCCTATAAAAAGGGGATATGATGTCATGATTGACAGCTCATGCATGGTTGCGTTTGAGCTGGGATGTCGTTACGGAGGCTCCACACTCCCGTCACTACTGAGCAGACTCTGACTCCAAATGATGTCACCAGCACAAGATTGCGTGCGGGATATTTTGGCTTAACTTTTGCATAATGGAAGGAGGTGGAGACACATTGTCCATCCTAATATAGGCCAGCATTATCATTAATATTATCACATGTATTAAAATTCTCCTATTTGCAGATCTAGCCGTACAAAGCAAAGACGTCATGAAAGTACAAAGGCACAATATATGAGTGTACTGAACCTGGTAACAAGGTTATAACTCATCAAATGCTAAATAGTGATATGGGAACAAAAACACATATTCAGACAGATTTAAAAACAGTTCAACTAATGTGCCCAAAGTGCCAATTACAAGTGCAAAACTGTTATTATTTAAGCTAATAAATAAAATATTTGGCCCGCATGTAAATGACAGCCTTCGGTGATCTGTGGTGTGAATGAAAATGAAGCTGAATGTTATTCTGAAACAGAAGCTGGGAGTGCAGAGAGGTCTGCAAGGCCTTGAGGAGCCGACAGAGACATGCTGTGCCGAGTCAAAATCAGAGGTTTCACATTTCAGCTAAGCATGCCCTTGCAAAAATCCATGTTGTAGCATGAAAGCCCTACATGTTATGTACACGCACACAACGTGGGCAAGTGCACAAGCATCAACACACCCTCTGCTGTTACGTGGTGGCGCACTGCCTGCGAGCCAGCTTCGTTGGTTATGCTGGAATCATCAGGGTACCACTGGAAATACTTATTTTTAACATCTCCTGCATTCACAGACTTCAAAGAGGGTGATCTGAGTGACAGAATGACAGTCTGCCAAAACAAAGCAACATTAAAATAGCATGAGGCCAGGCTTGTTTTCGCTATTTCTGTTGTTTGATTTGATGACTTTTACACATTATGTTACATACATACATATGTCGCATATATACTTTGCCCAGTTTGGAAGTCAATTTGTGTTTAATGCTGCCAAGTTCTGCTTTGGTACAAACATACTAATGTTCTGATGTCAGTGAGGAGATTTTATTCCTGCGGTGAGACGTATGAAGTTAATTCGACAGTTGGAGAAACATGTTGCATTTTCCTTCCATCATCTGAAGCATGTCTTTATCTAAACTGAATGTAGGCAGTGTTTAATTTAACTCGATCTCAAAGCAGCTGTGTGGTAGTTTTTATAACTATGATTCATTGTCAGCTAGGATTCTTTGGGCTGACATCCAAGATTGTAGAAGTCGTGTTTTTTTTAATGTAATGAAAGAAAATAGACGTTTATATTAATGTACACATATTTACCATCACCTAGCTCATTAGCATTAGTGCTTTATAGTGAATAATTATTTATTAGTCAAAATTTTTAATGTCTCATTCTGGGGGTTGGGGGGTCGGGGTTATTAAGGTTTAGGTTATTATGATGGTAAATCATGTAAAATGACTTTACTTACTATAAATAACCAGTAAATAGGAAGATACTAAAGGAAAACTCTTAGGCCATTGGAAATTGTGGTCCTGGAGAATAAATCATTAATAAGTGCTTTTTAACCCCATTTATGTATATGCTAATAAGCAACTACTTGATGGTGAATATGTGTAGTTTAATATAAAGTGTTTCCAAATGTGTTTGTCCACGTCCTCCTTTTCATTCCTTCATACTCAAAATAAATGCAGCACTTACAATGTAAAAGCCAGGCAAGGTTGTTTTTTTTGTTTTTTTTCTCTCTTTAGAGGCAAGAACTGATTTCATTGCCCTTGTGCAACATGAAATTTGTGGAGAACACAGGCAAGATCAATGACCTCTCTGATATTTTCTGCTAAGCAAGAATCTGACCTTGTAGCTGTGACCAGGTTCACAACA